>NC_135772.1:2671201-2686325 GCF_028453695.1 Augochlora pura
ATTAATATTAATATCGATATTACTGTTCTCTTAATATTAATATCGATATTACTGTTCTCTTAATATTAATATCGATATTACTGTTCTATTAATATTAATATCGGTATTACTATTTCATTAATATTCCTATGATTATAACTTATCAAGAAAGCTCTAGATGACCTATGTTCATATAACATTTTTTTCTAACTCCGTGCCATAGAATACACTGACAAAGTTTGGACATTAAAATTTGGAACACCCTGTATATATATATATACATATGACAGCAGTCTCAATTCGAGAAAGTATTCGCCGACACGGGTTTCCAGTATTCGACCGCTCGATTTTGTCTTCGGCGGGTGGCATAAAGGGTTCGTCAGTACAAGAATCGTGGGAGGCGCGCTCCGCGGTGGGAATTAACCTAGGCGACTTCCTCTCGTCGTGCTCACGTACCCACCGTTGCACACACACACACACACACACACACACACACACACACACACACACACACACACACACACACACACACACAAGCAACCATGGTGTACACGCCTTCGGTCTGGCACGCCGGTCGACTAACAATGAGGAGGATCGTCCGCGAGTCCTTCGCCATGATTCCACGTATGAGCGAGGTGTCCCCCCCTGTGCAACTACAAGTTTCCATGTACCACGGAATGCGGACGGCTTGAACCCCTTCCTTGAACCATCGGCCACGTGCTTCCGCGAGACGAGGAAGAATCAGGGGACCGTCATAGACGAATCGGATGGTCGGTTTAACAACCCCTTGCCATTCTTTAACGAGTCAGACTCGTGATGGGGGATTTTTATAACGATAAGGAGTCTTATACGAACATTCATACGTTCCTTTAACACGTTGAGCGCCGCGTCAGTCATCGGCGACTGACAGTGTGAAATATGATATAAAACTAAAAAGATTTACATCGTTTCAAGTTGTTGCCTAATATTTATTGAAAGTCCACGGCCCGAAACGATTCCGCCGTTGCTGGAATCGCGTTCTCGTACGAGCAACCGCGAACCGTCCCGATTCTTAGCCGGCTCGTCGAAGATCAATGAGACGTCAAACAGGAATATTCGGGGAAGTAATCTCTGTCGACAGTTCGACGGAGGAGGGGGAGGAGGGAAAAAGATTCGAGCATTTCGGGATCCGAGTGGGCATCCGCCGAACAGATATTCCCAGGAGCAATTGGAGGGCCGATTACCCGGGGATTACTGCAATTGCCGAGGCACGGGTTCTCTCCTCCCCCCCCCCCCCCCTCCCACCCTCTCCTATACTTCCAAGGCTATTGATATTCAACTAGGAGCACGCCAGGGTAATTTCCCGTGGTCTGATTGTGAGTATCCTCCTCCCCTACGGCGGTATCCTCTGAAGACTACGCGACGGCCTTGTGGCTCTCTCTCTCTCTCTCTCTCTCTCTCTCTCTCTCTCAACCCTCTCGAACGTATTTAGGTCCGCTCGCCCGAACTTACGATTCCCCGCGGTCGATTACTTTGAGGCAACGAGACGCCAAACGGCGTCTTCTCGTCTTGGTCAAACTTCTGCCGGGGAGATTGAGCACGCTAATAACATAATCTTGGCATAAGCTTGAGTATACTAATCCCGTGATCGCGCGGATATCGCGAAGTGTTATAACTGAATCGCAGAGAACGCATATTTCTTTGGAAATAGACCTACGATACCTGGACAGAATTTTTGATTATGTTATGGGGTTTGTGATTTAATTTTAAAGGGTTGTTTTATCTCTACCTAGATAATTCTTATATCAACGAAGTTTAGGTTTGAATAATTGTTAAGCAGTGAAACTGTTGATAGGAGTCACAATATTCAATTTCGTATGTATAAAAGTGCACTCCGTTGCATAGATTAGAAACACCATGAACCAGGAAAATTATTTCAAATTTACAGATAAAATGACTTCGAGTGCAAAGGATTAATGTTAATTAATTCTGTATTGTAAATATATTGTAATGGATCGTGACAAATATAAAATAAGTAATAAATAAGTAATTACTTATCATGTTGCTCTCAACGTTAAGTAATTATTTATTTATTACTTATTATATTATTATTACTACTTGGATATATTATATATTTAAATATTACAATTATATAATATATCTAAGCGCCCATATATGGCCACGATAGGGGATGATCTAATTCCACGACCGAAGAGTACCATAATATACCTCGTGTATATTCGGTGGTTTCGTTTCAGAGAAATCTGATTTCTCGCGGTGTCCTCAAGAAGGCGTCTTCAATTATCGCGATCGGTTCCTACGTTCTATCCGAGGGCCGACGGCGTTCCGGAAACCGGAGAACGGCGTAAGTAAGACAAGGTGGAGGGGTGGGGTGGAGAGAAAGGGTATAGAGAGGGCGGTTATTCTTCTTGGCATGCAGATCAGGCACGTTCCACGAGGCACCGAGCGCGGCTTTATCTCTCTCGACGGGGGTCTGGTCTTGAATATAAGATTCGCTAATACATTTTTATCGCTGATAAAACCCGCGTCTTTACACGTAGCGGCGCCGGTATCTGAGCGCGCGCCGTGTCGGTTTTTAAGCAAAACGTCAACAACCCCCACGCCATCTTGGAAACTAGCACGCCGATAGGTCATTTCACGAATACGGAAAATCTTGCTCCCTTCGCTTAGGGATCGTTTTGGAGTTTCGATGAAATTGATGATTGGTTGGTAATTGTCTCCAGTGGAAAGGGGTGGACGATTAAATTGGCAAATTAGGTTAAATAAGGTTACAGATATAGGTTAGAGCGATGCCTATCTTGTAGCGTTATCTTATTATAGCTATTCAAAGCGTTAACCCCTCGATATATGATATATTATATTTATAATTGAAGCTTTTTTTATTGTAATAATCTCGTCGAAAATAATTCTTAATATTGCATATATTATGACACTTAGATATTTGTAATATATATAATAATATAATGTAGATTTATAATAGCACGATACACTGTTTATAAATTTTGAAGTAAAAGGGGTTGGTTATGTCAAGGTTCCCCCCAGCTAGAAGAGATTAATTATTAATTGTATATTAACGTAAAAACTTCGATAAGTATTTGAGGATTTTTCTAAGATTTTTTAAAGCCTGGAATAATAAAAGAATTATTTTTAAAATTGATGATTATTGCGCGCCTAAGTTTGGTCAACCCTTGACTTTAACCCTTGTATTTTAACGAGTCACACTCGCGATGAAGATTTATGGTAATATCCTGTTAAGTATAATTATTATTTTGTTCTTCTAAGTCGAAATAAAATTCTGTCCTCTTACAAACAATATTTAATTATTCTAGTAAATGTAGACTAATTAAATATTGATTTCTAGGAAACGTAGACATGCAATAAATATATAAATTTTCTCTTTTATTTTAAAGAATTATTATAATCGAGAAGGTGCTCATTATTGCACCATTGAAGAAAATGGTACGGCAAGGGGTTAATTCATATAATAATTGATATAATAAAAATAAGAGAGCAAAATTTTATTTCAATTTGAAAGAATGGAATTGCATCGATAATTTAACAAGTAAAAATGTATTATTTGCAATGAGAGTTGATATTTCAGTAAAATAAAAATTTGCAATTGTAAGAAAGAGAAATAATATGTATATTGTTATCTTACCAGTCGTAGAATTTTTAAGGTGAATTGATTTGATATACTTGCGTCAAACTTGTGGAAAGAAATGGATAGATGTTCTTCGAATATTCGTGTCTTACCTATAACAAATAATAAATAGAAATTGTTAGTATATATTACAAAGATAGAATTTAATGCGCAAATCTCGCAGAGTTGCCTTATATTTTAGAGTTTCTTTTGCTCTATATTATCGTAAAGAGAAATGTTGAGTAATTACCAAAGAAAAAATTACCAAAAATGTAGATATAGAAATATTGTATAAATCAAACAAATGTTACATTTATATACGTACATATATATTTTAGAAATTTCACGAAAATAAGGAGAAGGAACTGAAAATTCACGTGAACTAAGTTAATGTTCGTAAAGTATGACAATTTATTATCTCTCGATAAATTTAACACTTTACCGACCAGAAGTCTGTAAATCGTTTTTCTCCCTTATTTTATTATTATTTTTCTCCCTTATCAATGGGGTTTTATTATTACACACAGCTATTATTGAAATAAATGTATCAGATTGTGCTACTATAAGCTTAATTATTATTATATAATTTTTTGAATATTATATATCGTGTTAAGAAGGGCCGGCGACAAGCGAAGCAATTTAAATTAGCATTACCGAGGCGCAAAGCGAAGAAATTTCAACGCGTCGCGCGGACGGCAAAGGGTTAAGGGCCAAGCGTAGACACGCTCGCAAATCCAAGACTCATCCTCTGCATACATTCCTCGAGATCACGGTTGCTAGTAGGGAGAGACCATAAGAGAACTGAAGCAGTGACACACGGCCGCTCGTAAAACACCGCGAGAAACCGTTTTAAAGCAGCGGATACACGCGTAGCCGGTTTATTATACTCTTCTCAACCATGGGGAGGTTAGGTTAACCCTATTCCATAGTTAACCCTGTCTTAGAGGGTGGCTGCGGACAGTTCCCGCGGAAATCCTCGCCGATCAAAAAACCAGTCTCTACGCGTATTTTCGCGCTGCCGGAAAAATATATCGCCAATAAATTTCTGCGACTTCCGGCTCGGATGCTGCTGCCTACAACCCCTTTTGATTTATGAGCCCTGTGCGTCGACGCCGCTTTTTTTTTCCGACGGAGATATTCGAGCCGGGCGTGTGCCACTCCGCGCGAGCGACATTTGACAGGCTTTCGAGCAGAATTTCGACGGCGCGGCGTCTGCGAATACTCGCGTCGATGAAAGAGATCTCTCTCATGAGAGAGAGAGAGAGAGAGAGAGAGAGAGAGAGAGAGATCGATCATTTCGAGGAGAATTCGAAAGATTTATTCGATTCGGCGCGAAGGGATCGCCCTTTCTGACAACTGGGATATATCGACGCTTACCAGCGAATTCGGAATTAAATCAATCCAACGATAACATTGCAAAATCTACTATGAAACGTTCGATGCTCGTGTTGCAAATATCTTTGCTCTTTGTAATTGTTATTTCTACTGTTCAATATATATTTCATATTTCATATATATACATTATTACTATATGTATTATTTTATATTGATATATTATTTAAACTATCTTAACGCCGTTTCTACTTGTATGAAATAAATCAAAAGAATAAATTCGATTCATTTCATTATTACAATTTATTATTGCTTATTATTACTTTTATTATCACTTGCACCGTGTTTTATACTTCTACAATATAATTCTAATATATTCGATATAATTTTAACTGTATTACTATCGAAAAGACATTTTTAACCCTTTCGTTACGCTAGTTCGCTCCGCTGAAATGACGCTACGGAATTGGTTATTTCTAGTCTTATATTATATTATGATCTACTATAATAAATAATATTAAATTATATTATATTATATAATATTGTACTGTATTTTACAAAACAGGAAAGAAATGACGCCATTGGCCACGAACAATAATATATAACGAGTCCATTAAAAGCGATGTATTATAATAATTCGACTCGGTTATTTATCGAGCACTGTAAAGAAACTTGCGATTCAATATTGGCATTCCGTGATGTAATGACGGCAATCAAGAATATTTGTAGATGAGTGACGGCGAGACAAAAATAAATACACCGCGCGCGCGCGCGCGACTCATGAATTTTCGTGGTCGAGCACACGCGACAGGAAAACGCTTTCAGTCGGCCGGGCGCTTCATTTCCTCCAATCGCGAGTGGAGTCGGAAAAGTGGCCTCCTTTGAACTTGTTCAACCGATTCGCCCGCTTCTCCGCGGGACTTCGAATATGCATTTAATTTATATCAAAGAGCACACGATTCCTTATACCGCGGCAGCAGCTACGGAGGCGGACCGCTTGGCGCGTGCGGAACTCTGGTAGAACCTCGCTAGCGTAAACACATTAAATTTTTTCTTTGATCTTCCCCGTTCCCTACGCTCCGATAAATCATTTGATCGGGCGTGAGAAACGCTCCGCGCACTTAGGATGATCAGGTGGCGAGACGCGAAAGTCGAAAGCCGATTTTTAACCCTTTGCGACGACTCTGAGGCGATTCTGAAGCGACGATGAAAATTGTTACAATATTTTCGAAAGGATTTTCAAGTTACTGAATTAATTCATAGTCGACTAATTGTTATATGGTACAAGTTATCGACACAATAGACAGATGATAAAAGAGCGATTAATATAATCAAATATACCCAAAGAAAAATAATATACAAATCAAATAGGAAACTACATTATAAGAATAATATAGCACGTAATATAATAATATAATATAAAAGAACGTGTAATAAAAATACTATACTGGAGTGTTAAATGAAAGAAAGAAGAATATTATATCGCATTACGTTCCACATAAACTATGCTGTCGGAATCGACGAACGTGGAACATTTTCGCATAACTGAAACCGTATATTATTCTGCTGGGAAAATTCTGGGGAAATCTGATTAAATTTCCATTTAAATTGGATCGTTAAAGCCGCCGATAAAGTAAATCAATTTCTGAGTATTAACCGTACCGAGGTATTCATTTATATATTTTAATAACTGACGACAGACTATAATAACCGGTCAACTAATCAATCGAACTCGAAATGAAATGCAAGCGATGCTCAATTCCCCGTCACGCGTTCTCAAAAAACAGCCATAAATTAATTTCCAAACTGAGAAATATAGCAATTAATATTTTGATATTTAAGTAATAATTCTGAGATACGTGACAAGATAATTATTATATTAACAAAGTTTAGACATAAGAAATTATTAAATAGTGAAAATGTTTTTGCAGTCAAAGAATTTTGTATGCATAAAACTGCATTTTGTTGCATAAAACAAAAATATTACGGGCCAGGAAAATTACTTCGTAAAAATGGCTTCGAAAGAGGTTAATTTCTTCGCAAATTTTTTAGAAAACTATAGAAACGTTGTTTTCAAGGAAAAAAGTACTATTGTGGTCGGGAACGCCTCGGGTAACGGTGAACAAGATCGAAGGAAAGGGGGAAGAAGAGTCGACGAGAGGAGAAAGCGAAACAGGTCGGGCGTGGTATCCGACTGATTTTATCATACTTTCTGAGAGCTTAAACGGAGTTGATGCGAGAAAACGACGTTTTCGTTAGCGACGGAAGCTGAACGGAAACCCAGAAACCCTTTCGAACTTCTTTAGAGCGCGTCTCGCTCTCTCGTCGGAACTCTATACGACGGTATCGTGATCGAAGTGCTTTGTAGCGGACGACATTCTTGCTGAAACAATGTGTTTGGAGTATCTGCACGCTTGATAAGTACTAAGAAGGAACGTAGCAACGTTGCTGAGAAGGAAGTAATGGTACTAGTGACAAAGAGATAGCATCATTGAGAGGAAGGAACTCTCAAGAAGAGGAGCCATTGGTAAAGAAGGATTAATATCATTGCTAGAGAAGAATTATTATCACTGCTGATGAAGAATTAATATTGTTGATAATTAATATTGTTGATAATAAGGAACTAATATTAATACTAACAAAGAAGTAGCATTAATGATAACAATGAATTAATATCAGTGCTGACAAAGAACTAGCATCACTGCTAACAAAGAACTAATACCAAGACTAAGAAGAAACTAGCATCACTATTAACAAGGAACTGATATCATAACTAATAATGAACTAGCATCACTGCTAACAAATAATTAATATCATTACTTACACAGAACTAATATCATCGCCAACAATGAACTAATATAATATAGAATAATATCGCTACTAATAACAAACTTTCTTCGATGAAAAATCGCACAGAAATATAAGAATAAATTAAACTACATCGACCTCTAACCCTTTCGGTGATATACTACTCTCAGTCAACGACGCTATCTATTTTCCTTCTTATTCTTAATATAATAAAATTGAAATATATTGTCGCGTTACATGACTGTAAGCTTTAAAAAGGTATTAATCAATTTTTCCTTCTTGATGTTGCATATGATGACCCTTGGTTATTTATGACAACAGCATAATACCTGTGTATAAAATTCGAGGCGAAAGGGTTGCGTTACTTAGATCCTCCTCACCTAAAAAGATTAATCATCAATTATATATGAACATGGAAACTTCGATCTAATCTAAGAATATCTATTTTAATTTTTTTAAAGCCTGGAATAATAAAAGAATTATACTTGAGCTTAAAAAATTCAGATAACGTTGACATAAATTTCTAATAACAATAATAATAATAGCAATAATAATACCATTGAATAATTTTTCCTTTTCAAATATCCGATTATTTCGTGTAACGGAATTCGAAATTTGCATTTTATAAATAATATCAATGCACCCTGGATCTGTAAAACTATAAAGAAAAAAGAAATACAGACAGAATAATATGTTCCTTTGTTATTAATTTTATTTCGATATTACAGCGGTTACGTTTTATTCTATTGTGTATCGAGCACGCTTCGGCCTCGTTTAAAAATAATTGAACACGCCGGCCGCTGGATATTCCGATTTAAATAACACGTTTAACGGGTCCCGATTGTATTTAACTTAACTAATGGTTAATTGAAAATTGCCAACAGAGAACACAACCCTACTACCGCTGGAAAATCTCGTTCCCAATAACGTTCTCGGAATATTAGGCCGACACGAATCTGGCTTATATCCCCCGTTTATTCATTCCGTCTCGCGTTTCGTTAAATAAATACGAATTTGCATTTTATATTTCGATGATTCAATATGCCGAGCCGAATGATCATTTACGTGCCTCCGTGTACATGTATATATTTATAAAATCGATAAAACGTAGCAGCACACAATTTGTATCGGCTTGTATCGTTAACGGAGAACCTTCAAGCGGTGAATTTTCAATCAATGTTTAATAGCCAGATTGCGAATTGTTTAATACGATGATTACGACGAATAAAAGAATCACAGATTTTTTAGACAACGTTGGAATCGTTCATCTTATCTTTTAAATTTAGAAGTCGAATAGTCTATCAATATGTCAAATAACTTGGCACAGTTTTCTGTTATAGTTAATAATATCAATACGATTGTTAAGGTTATGTCAAGACTATGTATATCAATTGCAAAATGTAAGTCGTATGTTAATTATTGTACAGTTCATTGTACGACGCGTGGACGCTGATAACCTCAAAATTGACGCGATCACTCTTTGACTAAATACAATAATAATAAATGGTGTTACGTACCCGTGACCACGATTAACAAAATTTATATCCCACGCACCTCACGGCACGATTAATTAAATCGTCATTTAATTATGCCAAATTATGCCGAACTTTTGGTTCACCTCGTCTAATCTGTCAACGTCTAACCGGACCCCGCGCGCAGTTGGACAATGCGCATGCAATGTATGACAGCTCTACCGGTCGAGAAGCTCACTAGTGGGTGTACAGTCGGTGGTTCCTGCTTGTGAGACGATGCCGGTTCGAAACTGAATCTGAAAAATATTCCCTGATTTGCCTGGACACGAGGAGTGAATATGACGCGTGCGTAACGAATTGTCCGAATATAAAGTAAGTGGAATAAACAACAAGTATTTTAACAATAACTAGGTTTAACATATGTAAGGATTTACCGCGCGCGTCTGCGAACGTTCTGGAAGGTCGCGTTTTGTTTACGCGCTCCTCTGCGGTAACGGACAAATCGATTGTATGTGAATACATGTATGTATGTAAATTGTATGTGAAGTGCGGTGTTAGATATATACGAACGTCGGAACACGTTAGGAACTCACTTTTTATTAACTACTTAGCCGCGTAGATCTATTTTCGAGATCGATTCTGTACGCGTTCTAACGGTCACATTGAGCGCAGTTTCTCCGAACAAGTATGTTCTAGAATTATCTCAAGATGTGCGAGATTTACGATTACGTTGCACAAGCATTTCAATCTAAAACGTAGGAGAAGTATTTTCGTTGTAAAATTAAAAATTACCATTTCCTTATGACGTGTATATACGAGTTCGCAAGTAAGAGGTTAAGGTGTCGGCGTCGTTAGAATCTTCGGTGGAATGGCGAACAGGAAACGGGGGGGACTAGATGACCGCGCAAGGTGGCGGCGTCTAAAGGGCGCGCGAACATTTAAATTTAAAACTTATACAAACTAATTTATATCGTCCTATACTTTAGTTAGGTTATTCTGGTTATTAGTAAGTATCTGGATATACTTAACACTAGAAAGACGGGAGCTTGAAGCCGGGAAAATGACTGCTTTCGGCAATATAGGTATAACACACATATATATACCGGAAATGAAGGAGAGGGGGGGCAACAACAATGATTAATAAACGCATTTATATGTTGCAGAAAAAGTCACAAAATTATAAGAAGCTGTGTCATTATTTACATAATTATTTTTCTAATTGAAATTGAAAAGTAGTCAAAATGACTTGCTTAGGCAATCTAGTATTAAGTTAGGATAAACTTAAACCTATACAATGCGACACAGGGCTGATGTAACAATGGTAATAATAATTAATTGCCAAATGATATTAATAATAATTCTAACACGAATACTTTACACGAATAGTTTAATACGATGATTTCGACGAATAAAAGAATCACAGATTTTTAGACAACGTTGAAATCGCTCGCCTTTTCTTTAAATTTGATAATCTATAGGACTCGACATAGTTTTCTGTTATAGTTAATCATGTCAATACGATTGTTAATTATATTGCAAAATTTAAATCATATGTTAATTATTGTATAGTTAATTGTAAGAGGTGTAGACTATGGTAACAGTAATTAATAAATAATAATGATTATAGTAACTATTAATTGCAACTATTAATCATTATGAATATCTAAGACGTAAACAAAAAAATGAGAGATAAATGCTAGATGAATTAAATAACAAAATAGAACGAACTCATCTTACAATTTAATTCGAGAATTAATGTATAATAAATGTATAATAAATGCATAATAAATGTATAATAAATCTGTAATAAATCCATAATAAATCTATAATAAATCTACAATAAATCTATAATATATGTATACCATGAGAATTATACTATACAGCATTCTACAAATAAAGAAACCAGCACCGTTACAAATTACCACTATAACGACCCATCAAATAAAATCAATGAAGTATCGAGCAGCAACGCTTTCGTCCGGCAAAAGTAAACCAATAACGATACTAAAAATAAAAGAAAATCCTCCGATGGGGTGGGGGGACCGATATTTCAAACGAAGGAAGTTGGACAGTCCGTGTCGGATCGGCGGCGAGCCAATCTAAAAATTTCACGGCTCGCGAACGACGTCAATTATACAAAACCGTCGGGGGAATTGAATTAAGAAACGTCCCTCTCCGTTCGGAGGAAGAGAGAGTTAATTCAATCCAACGGGAAGAGAGGGGAGGGGGCTCTTATCTCGATGCGGGATAACGTTCGGCGTGTTTCGAAGGTAAGCTGTTCGGAGCTTTATCCTTCCCGGGTGCGAACTGTTACCATTCTAATACATTTTTTTTCCTCCTCGAGGAGGCCGCTGGCGAATCCTGATAAAATTTCACCCCTCTCCCCTTGCTCCCGTTTTTCACCTCTCTCCTCCGTTCCGTCGTTTCACCCCTTCCGCCGTTTCGTCGCCGTATTCGCCGTTTCTTCCGTTTCGTCCTCGCTTTCGTCGCGATCGCCCGCGCGGAGGATCGTTTCTTCAATTCCGTCAGAGACTTTGGACTCACCCCGTCTGTAGGGTAAAGGGGGCGGAGGTTCTGAGATTTAATCAACGTCCTTCGACTCGTATAAATTTCCTAATGGACACCGAGAGCAAGGGAATTCTCCCCGGTTGGTTTCTGGCGAGCGACGATTCCTCCCCGAGGAAAATCCGTCGTCGCTCTTCTTCGGCGAACCCAGTTCCCGCGGACAAGTTTCACGCTTTATGAAACAGAGCCTGTGGACAGAGCGCGATCACCGCGGCGCAGCCGGAATTTCTTTGTCGAGGGGGTCCGAACACGGAACGCGCATTTGCGAACGTTTCGCGTAGCTACCGAAGCATATCCGATAGAGTTATTAAAGAATAACGCGGAAAGGGTTGCTAGCTCGCGTTTGCCGTAACCACAGCGCGATTATGTGTTTCGGCTTAACCCTTTCCACTGTAGCTAACTTCCACGTTGCGTTGATTAGCGCTTGTTTATTCATAATATTTTCCTTAATAAGAACAGATAATTTTTATTACTTGTATCGGCTTTATTTATTTCTATTTCTAGGCTTTGATGACAGGAGAATTCAATTTAATTCCAATTTAATTTAAATTTAATTCCAATTTAATTCCAATAATTTTGTAATTAATAATATTTAGCAGATCTTTGTCACGAGTCTGTCTCGTTGTTATAGCGTAAAGGGTTAATGAATTCAACGAGCATTTGTAAATCCGCCCTGCGGTTTTATTAACCGTGCGCAACGCCGTTTCTTTTCGCCACGCGTGTACGGGATATTGAATAACCGGGGCGAACCCTTTCGCGCATAGTTGCGATACAAGTATAGTTTTTCGATGATTGGACGCGGTGGAAATGTTAGAAAATTGTCGGAGAATGGTTTTAGTCGGTTTATAAAGGTTGCCGATGGATTCCGATAGGTTATATGTTGCTTATGAAACGTTGCTTATTCAATTCTATTTTGCTATATTCTGCTCTTTTATATTTTCTTCTACTCTGTTATATTATGTTCGATTCTATATTCTATTTCGACAGATTTAATGGCAAAATCTACTAAATATGAATATTATTAATTACAAAGTTATTGGAATTAAATTGGAATAAAATTAAATTCTTCAAAGTCTAGAAATGGTAGTAAATAAAGACAATAGTAGAAAGAAAAATTATCTTCTCGTATTAAGAAAAATATTAAGAACAATCTATGCTGATCAACGCGATGTAAAAGAAGTTGTAATTCAAGGGGTTAAAAAAGAAATATCGTCTATTAATTTCGCATCAAAAAGAGAAAAGAACTCATGACAAATCATGATATTTATAACTTATTAATTCTAGACTGTATTCAGGCGTAATTCAACAATATTTATTAATTAATTATAACAGCGTTCTCATCACCGTGTTTCAGTCATAAAAAACTAATCAAATTGGAATATCCTCATATTATAACCTATTAATTCTACTCCATTTTCAGGCATGACCAATCAATATTTATTAATTAACTAAAACAATGCTCTCATTACAGCTTGCTTTAGTCATAAAAGAACAAATGAAATCCAAGGGCGCGATCGTTGAACAAAAAGGCGCGATTACGTGGAAACGAAAGGGCAGCAACGTTGAACAAGATGTCACCCATCAGAGAGTCAGCAGGGATGATGACATCAAGTGACGACGCGGAAATCCGGAGGTATGTTTATGAAGTGTATAAAACCGTCGGATGTGCGGCCTCGGCTGGCTCTCTATGCATAAAGAGCGACAAGCAGGAAAGCAGAGTTATGAGGTTACATTTTCATTTCGCCAACAAAATTTACCCCTAAATCGCGGCTGCCAGTTACCCGCAGGAACAAATTAATCCTTCAACGGTGCGCAACCGCCCCCCCCCCCCCACCCCTCCTCCCTATGCTCTTTATTATCCGTCAACGAGAGCAAAATGTGTGACATGCCGACCGTGGAAAATTACATTTATACGAAGATAACGTTTGCCATAATGCGAGTCGAATGTTCGTTAATGTTTACAGAGGGAATCGAGTAATTAATATTAATATTCATTTTGTGGAAATTTTCAGGAGTTATATGTGTATTCCACTGTTAGGAAAATTGCTAACAGATTTATGTTACAATAAGTGGAATAAAACGATATGATAGTAATAATAATAATGATAATATTAATATGAGTAGTCATATAAATATAGGGCGGATTTTACTGTGAAATAAAAATGTCGAGGCTCAATTGCAACGAGTAGAAGTTGAATGATAAATTATTTCTTTTTTGAATGATTTTAATAAATTCACCATAGCACAGTAGTACTATAAGACAGAATTAGAGTCTGGGATATGGACGCCATTAAAATCACAAAGCATGTGATATTTATATATTCTACACACTTTATATATTATATACATTTATATAAATTAATTTTCTTTTATATATTTCGTAGACTATATACATTAATATATTTTATATATTTCATAGACTATACGAATTAATATCTTTCATATACTTCATACACAATATAAATTAATATATTTGACATAAAATTAATATATTCTATACATTTCATACACTATATAAATTTATGTCTTTCGCACATCTCCTCGGTAAACGAAATTCGCATATCATCACATAAAAGCACGTGTCGAAGTTGAATGATTAAACATCGGCGGTTTTAAACGATTAAAACGTAGAAATGGTACCGGTTTCCATAACAATGATCGGAGTATAGATTACGATAACGGATCTTATTTCTTATCAAATTTCCCACCGATTCCCCTTATGTGTTAATGCCGACTGAGCGCTAATTACCCGGATAATTAATATCGAACATCGAAGCCATCGAACCGAACTCCTCGGGACGAGGGTAATACTATGCACCTGATCGAAAATACTGGCCTGAAGAAACGATCATTAATCGTTCGGCATTGATGTACTATACAGCGTTTCGTGAATCGTGGAACAAAAGCGAAGCGGCGGTAATTTTTCATGGAAAAATTATGCGAACCGCTATTATTCTTTCGATCATTTTTCCTAGCCACCTGCCACGATTTATGAAACGCTTTGCGTCGAAGGTTAAACAAAAATTGATCGCGTTATTATTAACTCCTTGCACTATAATAACTAGTCAGACATACGATAAAGATTTTATCCAAGGTCTATGATAAATATGAATATTATCAATTTCTTGTAAATCGAATTAAAATTGAATTCTTTTGATATTAGAAATGAAAGAAATGATCTAGAAATGAAAGTAAAGAAAGGTAATGTATAAAACAAAAATTATAAAATTATCTGGTCCTATTAGAAAATTTATTAAGTACGAATAAGTGCTAATCGTGAGCATACAAGGCACAGTATGAAAGGAGCGATAGTGCAAGGGGTTAACGT
>NC_135772.1:2686425-2701949 GCF_028453695.1 Augochlora pura
TAGTTGAGTTTGTTAATTTTTATTTGTTGGCTTTGGTGGCAGAGAATAGAATTTTATTGGTTCCTTAGAAATGTAGTATAGTGTATGTAATATAGTATTATATAATATTATGTAGCATTATTATAGTATTATATAGCATTATATAGCATTATATAGCATTATATAGCATTATTATAGCATTATATGGCATTATTATAGCATTATATAGCATTAGCTATATAAAAGCGAGATCCTAAAGTTAAGATCCTCTCGTCAGGAAAATTGATTCGAGTCTAAATCGCGTAGCAGCTGTTAGTCGAAAGTCCTCAGCTCAAAAATAGCCGGCTAGCGTCCTAGAGAATATTATATAATATATATAAATCATAAAGAATATTAGCGCCGGGCACTGACGCAACTGTCCCCTGGAAAATTAATTCGTAATTGGAAACGATTGATACGATTGTTCTCCGTTGACGCAGCCAGTGCGTGACGCGGGATAGAATACAGACGGACGACCGGCCGAAATCACCGACTCAGAACGAGCCATTATGAATATGGCGTGACTGATAAGGCACGGGCGCGAGCGCGGCTGATTTATCGCGAGCCCGGTGTTTGCGGATCGTGTGGTCATCCCCGTCCTTCGCTATTATCAAGAACAGTCTCGTTCGCCCTAGGCCTTAGGCGACTGGACATCGCAACGGGCCTGAATTATTCATCCGTACGCTATGCAATTTCTACAAAATATAGTCGCGAGTTGGTGTTTAGGCTAAGCAGCCTAGAAATTGGAAAGGAAAATTAATTCGAGTCTAAATTAAATACCAGCTGCTAGAGAAAAGTCCTACGCTCAAAACAGCTGGCTAGGCGCGTCCTAAAGAATATTATATAATGTATATAAATTATGAAGAACATTCTATATAACATATATAAATCATAAACAACATTAGCGCCGTGCGCTAACAACAATGTAATACTCTATTCGTCGACGTTTCCCGCCGGAATTCGCTCGACGTTCACGTGTTCTTCAGTTCGTTCACCGGAAGTTCGGCGCCGTCGGTGTCCGACTTGTCCGACTTCCTGTCGAAAGCCCTCTCCACCTCCTGCAGGGTCTTATCCTTGGTCTCCGGCAGGGTGCAGTACAAGAAGCCGGTCCCGAGCAGCGTGAGAACGCCGTAAATTGCGAAAGTTCCGTGGGTCTCGAACGCGCGAAACATCGACGGCACGATTTTCACGACCGTGAACGAGAATATGAAGGCGAAGGCCGAAGTGAGACCGGAGCCGAGTCCCCTGAACCTCCTTGGGAACAGTTCGCCGCATAGTATCCACGGCAGAGGTGTTAAACCGATTGCCATGGAGACTATGTAGAGGACTAGCAAAATGCAAGGTCCCCAAGGCCTGCCAATGTCGTAATATAGACATAGACTTAATAGGAAGAGGAAGAAAGAGGTGCCGCAGCCGGACACGTGAGTCAATGTCCTTCTGTTGCAGCGTCTGATCAGGTAGCAGGTGAATATGCTGACTACCAAACGAACCACGTCGATCACTAGAGTTCCGACATTGGCGTAGTCGGGCCCGGTCACTTCCATCAGCATCTCCACGGAGTAGAAGATGACGACGCTGTAGCCGGAGAACTGCGCGGCGAAGAAGAACACGCAGAGTATGCTGAGCGGCCATAGAAAGTGCCTGGAACTAAACGTCTCCTTCAGAATCGTCAAGATCGACCTTTTCGCGGACTTCCGTCTAGCGGTCTTCGAATTCTCCAGCGCTTGGTACTCGCTCAAGCTTCGCCAGCCGCGCAGGTGCACCCATGACTCCAACGCCTCGTCCGTTCGCCCTTTGTTGATCAACCAAGTGGGACTCTCTTTGGAGACGAGCGCGGTTAGCAAGCCGACAGTGGCGAAGGCCACGCAGACGTACGCGGTGATCCTCCAGTGCAGCCAGATGCAGACGGCGTGGACCACTAGAATGCCGAAGGATAAGGTCACGGAGATCAGGCTGAGTAGGACACCGCGTAGCTTGGGGTCCGATGTCTCGCTGATGTAGACCGGTGCTAGGGGGCCGAAGAGACCCGCGCAGAAACCGCAGATCACTCTGCCGATTATGATGGTGGCGACGCTCTTGGCCAGGCTAATAGCCAGCCAGCCGATCACGAAGAAAGGGAAGATCGCCAGGGTGGATCTCTTGCGGCCGAGCATCTCGATCATGAAGCCGGCGAACCAGCAACCCGGCGCCATTGGGAGAAGCACTGAGGAGGCGATCCAAGACTCCTCCTCGGTGCTGGATACTACGATATCCTCGGTATAAGTGAGGTTGTTGGTGAAATTATCGTAGTTGGTGAAACTAGTGACACTGTTGTTAGTCAAATTAGTGACACTATTGACACTGCCATCGCTAGTTACAGCACTCGCAGCTTGCAGCTCTGGCAACAAGACAGCGCTATACCCAGACGACAGTCCTGCCATGAAGACGCCCAACAGTGGACCCAAAGCTGTCAGTAATTGTCTGACGCGTAGCCTCAGGTCGGACTCCTCGCCTCTGCCGAAGAAGTTATCCATCGTTTGTCACGTCGAGGTTTACACAATCAATGCTATCCCGATCGACCGATTACGCGGCTCGCACTATCGTTTGTCACCGTGTCGCATTTGGATCGCGCTTGTCCGGCAGCACATATTCTACGGATCGCTTCTTTTGCCGCACCATGCGCCGCTGATTATGGCAATCGACTACTGGCCGACAAGCGCGATCGTAGCCTCGCGTAATCGCCGGCAATAACGCGAAGGCGACCGCGTCTCGCGCGCTGTGGACTTTCCTCGATGCTGTAATCGCGGTTCTTTCAGCCGGATTATCATAACAATGACACGGATTGGCAATTTTATCGCTGTCGATTGATTTCTGGACGTTTTCGTTCGGAGCAATTTTATCGGGCGTGACGATTGCTTTTTTATGGTTTATCTAGTCGTCGGCGTTCTTTGTTTTAAGCTTTGAGGATGTGGAGGGGGATTCTTGACCTCTTAGGCACAGATTTTTGGGCGGACGAGATTTTTCATTATTAAATTAACATTTTTATTTAGCCCTTCGTGCACTTTGACGAGTCTGACTTGTTATGGAAGTTACTAAAAGAGGTTAATGAAAGAAAATTAGCACGTAAAAGCAGTAGGATTTTTTAAGGAACCGATCCTTAACCCTTTGCAGTCGAGTGATGGATCTAAGACGACACTAAAATTGTTGTATTATGTTCCGTGATCATTTTTATATTATTATGTATACGTATAAAATAGTTAAAAGTGTAGCTAATTGAAGAGTCGCAATATTCAATTTCATGCACATAAAATGCACTTTCTCATACAAAATAGAAATATTATACTGTAGCAAAATTATTTTGAATTTCTATTATAATTAAAAAAGGCATCGAACGCAGAGGTTTAATATTTAATTTAAGAAAGGCGTGCATTTGATTTATCTGCGCGATTAAAAGCACGTTCTTTCTGTTTACGTGTGCAGTTATTACGAAGCAGAAACAGTGGTTACGCAAACACAGCAGCACAGCGCTGTACAGGAATCGCGCGCTTCTTCGTTATCAGTTCGTTGCTTTGGAAATCTCGACGACCATTGCGTCACTTTCCAGCTGGTCTGATACGACGAACTCAGACACAGAGATACGCACTGTACTTATTTTGTGTTGTCGAAGCATTTAAAACTTAGGCGAAGAGTTTAAAGAATTTGAGCGACGATCCGCGGCGATTTATTGTTTATTTGGTTGCGAGGGACGGAAATTAATTTTATTAATGTTGCATAGATATTATATTATCACATCAATACTATATTAATATTGTAGCAATATTATATCACTATAATATTAATATCACATCAGTACTATATTAATATTGTAACAATATCATATCACTATAATATGAATACCATATTAATACTATATTAAATTATCGAACATAACTAGGTTACTAATGTTAGGCAACACAGAGGACTTTAAATGTGTTTTAAATCTCCATAAAATTCTGCTCCCCTATCACCAACATTTAAATGACCCTAGCAACAGTAATAAATAAAAATCTTCCTTCCGCCCTATAAAAATTGATTAACAACAAATGTCAACGAATACTCGACACACCCCACGTGTAAAATCTGATGCACTCTACCAGTCGTTTATCGAGTCAACGTTTCAACGGAGTAAATAGAAAATCCCATAGAACTACCCCCGTCGGTGCTTCAGAAAACGATAAAACATTTCTCCACCGAATCAGCGATGTTCACAGTGTTCTGCTCTCGAAAAGCGGAATGAAAAAATAGCGAACGTTATTCGGCAAAAGTACGGACCCGCCGCGCGATTATCATCGAAATCCACCGATTCGAAGATTTTTAAGCAAAGGGGCTTTTCCTCGTTTTTTTTCTCATCTTCGTCGCGCCCTTCGTAGTTCCAATCTCGGCTCGTAACGGCCACATTTTTCAACCGGCTCGCAAACCGAACACGTGTAAACCCCATGCGCAGTTTATTTCGAAGACCTCCATTGATCATCGTGTCTCATACATCAATTTTACACTCGCGGGGACCCCACTCTCTCTCTCTCTCTCTCTCTCTCTTCTTTTCCGGGCGATGCTTTTCTACGGGCGGCGGCCCCATCCACGGGGTTATAACCGTGCCGCGACAAAAAGCAACGCTCGTTCAATCGCCGCGGAGAGAGAGGCGGCAGGGCTTTTCTTCGTGAAAAGCTTTCCCCTCCCCCCGTTCCGTTGGTAACTCCGTGCGCGCCGAGGGCCCTGCTACGAAATTTTGAAAGCGTTATTCTGCTCACTTTGAGGAACGATCGTATATTCAGAGACATAAAATGCTCGACGGTATGTGCTACACGCGAGCGACAATGTTCTGTAAGGTCGCGCCGGGCTCCGGACCCCCGATGATACGGTTATGGAAAATTTTCGGAAAATCTCGACGATGCCGGCTATTGTTCTAAGAGGATGGACGTATCTGTTGGTAGTTTATTCTGGTTGTTGATAGACTGTCGGGGATTATTATTTAACACGGTCTCGATGTAATAAAGTTTTGAGTATAAGATATGCAAATTTGGATAAGATATGTAAGGGTTGAGTATAAGATATGTAAGTGTTGAGTATAAGATATACATGTGTTGAGTATAAGATATACAAGTGTTGAGTATAAGATGTATAAGAAGCGTTGAGTACAAGCTATTATAAGAATAATTTGTCGAAAATTAACTGCAACGATTTGATTGTTTTTTAGACGTTATATTAACTAATTCTTGAGAGAATTATTGTAAAAATATTTATCCCTTCTTGTCGCGTTATTTATGAATATTTTTAATATTATTTCATAATATCTGAGGTAAATTACATTCTATATTCTGTGTTCTCTACATAATCCTGTCTGTAACGTCGCTATAATCAAAATTAAATAAATAACATAGCACAAAGTGTTAAGAAAATGAAACTAATTAATATTAAAGAATAGAAAAATAATTAACATTATCGCGAGCAATCGTGACTTTCGAGTACTTTAAATCGAATAAAACATTTGCAATATTTATCATTATTTATTAAGTATCGTTTAGTTAGATTGGCTACTCTCCTTCGATCGTCAATTCAACAAGTATCCTTAGAAACGTGCCAGTAAACTATTGTTAAATAAACGATGCTGAAACGTTGATTGAACAACGTACAGTCCGCGCTGAAAATCTCGTTACACGGCTTATACACCTAATTCGCGCGTTGCTCCATCTCGCAAACATAATAAGAGTTGCCTCGGTTTATTAGCCCTCTCTCTTGCTCTCTCTCTCTCTATGGGGTAGGAACTTTTCCCAGTTTAGCTCGTTCCCCTCCCGCCCTCTAACAAAGGGGTGCGTAAAAATGGATGCGGACGCGTGGAGAGTGCACACGGGCCAGGTGAAATCTCACGGCAACGGGGCAGCGCGCGAGAAGGAGGAAGATTGATGCGGCTGGAACGAAGGGAAAAACAACTCGCGTGGGATGCGTTTGTTCGAGGCACCACCTTCTCGGCGGAGATAAAGGATACGACCCGGAGAAAGGAAAGTTCCAGGAGCGAGCGAACGGCGCGCCCCGCGTAAAGGAGGACGCGCGTTGCACGCGGCGATTCTGGACGGGGTCGCTAACCTTACCCGAAGTGTAATCTACTCGAATAGGGGGTGGAATAACTCCCTTTCCCTCTCTTTCTACGACTGTGTCTCTGTCTTTGTCTTTCTCTCTGTCTCTGTCTTTCTCTCTGTCTCTGACTTTGTCTCTTTAACTAGTTAACTGTGATTGACGAGTATACTCGTCATGGAGAAGTGGCAAAATTTTGTTTATTGACGAGTATACTCGTCATGGAGAAGTGGCAAAATTTGGTGTATTGACGAGTATACTCGTCATGTAGAAGTGGCAAAATTTGGTGTATTGACGAGTATACTCGTCATGGAGAAGTGGCAAAATTTGGTATATTGACGAGTATACTCGTCATGTAGAAGTAGCAAAATTTTGTGTATTGACGAGTATACTCGTCATGGAGAAGTGGCAAAATTTGGTGTATTGACGAGTATACTCGTCATACGTATAAATCAGTGACCATTAGCTATTTAAATTGCAATTTTTGAGAAAAACAAAACATATTCTGAAATTTAAAGATGTTTAGAATATTTTGAGGCTATGCCGGAATAAAACAAACAAATAGAAAATATGAACAGTTTGAGATGATGTCATGCGTCCGCGTATGCACTGGTTGAAAAAGTTTACCAGTTCGCATAATGAATTTATTTATGTGCGATGATAACGTTTTCTTAGATGTTAATCTAAAAGGGACAAAGGCAAAAGTGAAAAATTGGATTTATAAACTAGAAAGCTAACTCGCGAGCAGTGCAGCAACTTTGAATTTTCGGTGATCTTGATCTTCATCTTGCAATATCAAACCCCAAAAAGTGTGTTTCAGTGCATATCATACCAAGTGTCGGCGGTTCTTATCAAATAAGTACAGTGCGACGTAAGAATTTCCAGTGCGTAAATATTATTTTTATAAAATAAACCCATCTTTTTCATCCAATATCTTAGCAGCGCAACTTGCTCTGTGATTGACGAATATACTCGTCGCGGCTCGATTCTGGCGACCCAAAACTGTGCGCACTTTTAAATGAGGGCGCCACAGTTAACTGGTTAAGACGTCTGGAGGATGTCTTCGGAACATCTTTGAAACGTTCGGAATGATCTATGAAGTCCTGTGTTATAAATCAAAACGCCCATAAGTCGTCTTTAAATTTCACAAGTTTTCCAATCGAGAATTCTCCAAATTTTTCTATGTAAAATTGATAAAGCCGCAAATCGACGTTATTAAACCTGGTATTAACCCTTCGCGCTCGAAGCCATATTAACTATAAATATAGAATCATTTTTCCATATGAAATTGATTCCTCTGACTCAACAGTTTTACAGTTATCATGTTTTTAGATCTAAACTTTGTTAGTATAAAAATTATTTTGTATAATATATTTTTATAACAAATTTTATATAATTATTTTGCATAACAAATTTTTGATATAATAATTTTAGAGGTGGCTCAGAGTCGCCACTCGAGTTTAAAAGGTATCGATAATCTTGACATAACCTCCAATTTCCGAGTTCCTTTTGCAACACCCTGGGCCACAAACAACCCTGTCCTATTCAGTAATAGTTTGAAGCGCGAACGGCGACAAGCGACACAGAAGAGGTCGTCGCAGACCGGAACTCGTTCGCGAGCGTTCGTGAAAAAAAAGTTTATCATCCGTCGCCAATCGGGCGCAGCCAGCCGTCGTATAGTATATGTATATCTGTAGGGTCGGCCGCCGCCGTCTCCAAATGAGAAGAAACTAGTTTCCCCGACGTGCTTTATCCGGTCTGCTCTTTTCAAGCACGTCGAAACACACCCAGGAGAGCCCGGGCCACTCCTCTCAATTCTCCTCGTGTATCCTCATAAAGGCGCTCGCTGTTAAAAAGAGCTCTTTGTTGCTCGGACGCGCGGAGAGCCTCACATGGTAACGAGACTTTGGAGGGTCTTCCGCATTAAAAGACGCGGTCCTCCGGTCGACGGTCGCGCGGGGGCGAAGCGAGGGTGAATACGGGGAGGGGTTGGAACGAGGCTGTAATGGAATCTGCCGGAGCTTTTCCTGTTTGCCGAACTGACTTCTTGATTTTGATTGGCTCTCTCTCTCTCTCTCTCTCTCCGTTCACGGAATTTTTAAACGGCTTCTGATCTCGCGAAACGACCCGAAAAACCGGGCATGAAATTGATCTCTAACCGCGCTCTCCTTGGCCGTCTACTTTTCCCGGTTTTCGTCCTCTGCGTTCTCTTTTTTTCCCACCGCGTTATATCCCATGGAAAACTCGATGACTTTTGACGGTGTCTTTTGACGCCGCGGACGCAGAACGTCGCCGCGCAAAGCGAGTGGGGGGAGAGAGAGCCGTTTCACAGCGCTCGGAAAGAGTTCAAAAGCGCTCGCGCGCGATTCTCTTGACCCGATTGAGGTTCCCCGGGGTTTCTACCCGGCAAAGGACCGCGAAGTGGCCGTCTGAATTCATGGATCGGAGGCTGATTGATCGTTAATAAATGCGCCCGTATTATTCGGCTCCACGGCGTTGTAAATGCGAATCCGAGAAACTATTGCACACGGTCGGAATGGTTTTGGCGAGAGATTTAAGGGTGGCGCGGGTCTCTTTCGCGAGGATGAAAAGGTCGAACAGCGGCCTCTGTGTCTGTTTTAATTTGCTTTTTCAATATCGCGGAACCCTTTAAACGGTGAATGCCGAACATATATATTCGTCGCGGATGAATGACAGCATTCTGCCGCAGAATTAATATGGTTTTACTGTTTTCTTTCATGTTTCCGTGGTGCTGGGAATTTTAATGTGGTATTCGTAAAATGTTAATGTGACATTGATATGGTACTAATATAATATTGAGATATAATATAGCTACAATATTAATATGGTGTTAATGTGATAAGAATATAATATTGATGTGATATTAAGAAATTATAAATTAGAAGTAAATATTTTTATTACTACATTTACAGTAATAATGTGTAGATTATACTATAATTATAATATAATATATAAATTGTACTATTTAATAATATCTAAAAATGTTCGCGATTATATTTCTATTACCTGAAATTAATAATCAGTTTATGTTCGATAACTTGGCAAAACTACTAACTAGAACTCAGTTTGTTTATTAGTACGTTGCTAATAATAATTATTATTATATTTACTAATCGATAATAAATTATACTATCTAATAATTATATTTATAATAACATCTACATATTTCCTATGAAATTATTGCCCATTAGATAACCAACTATTGTTCGAGAATTTTATAACCTACAAACTAGAACTCGGTAATTCCTATCACTGTATTTCATAAAAGACGCTTTTCATCCTTGCATCAATAACAATTTTCCTCCGTAAATTACCAAATTGTTTTCATACCAAAAATAACTTGAAACGACGGAAAATATTCGCTTTAAATAATTCATGGAAGAAAAAACCTTGAAACGATTCCTACAGGGTTGTTTCGCCCTCTGTGTATAGTATATGTGTATACAAAGTAAAACTTAATGGGAATTTTTGATGCCAAATAAATTGGAGACAGATACCGGCTCGTCGACGCAACGAGCCGGAGCAATTTCGCCAAGCATTCTAGTCCTCGGGCGATCGAAATTATTTTTTCCGGTAAATGGAAGCGAACGAATTTTAGAACAGACGATACAGGCGTTAACGAAAGGAAGGGGTGGAAAAGGTTCGGGAGCTTTTTAATAGCTTCTGTTTGTAACAATATTTACAGAACGAAAGCATCTCTCATTAATCTTTTACTGCATCTTTAAAGTAGAATCCTCGGTTATTAGCAAAATATTTACCAACAGAATAATAGTAATAATATTTAAAAATTTGCAAAATACAAAGAATATAGTATCAATAATTACTGTCGTATTTCCATCATAGATATTGACAATTTTGATTAACATTTCTTCATTCTGAAGAATTCTTTAATATTTTTCTTTAATATCTAATTTTCATCCCTAAATTTCAACGATGAGATAAATACTGTTTTAAATAACAAGAAACGAATAACATTTCTATATTTAATATATTGTATAGAATATTCAGCATATTATTAGAATATTTTACAGAATATTCAGTACATTATTAGAATATTTTACAGAATATTCAGTACATTATTAGAATGTTTTATAGAATATACAGAATATTCAGTACATTATTAGAATATTTTACACAGTATATAGCATACTTTCACCCCGAGCCTAACTCGTTACAATGAAAATAGAAAGAGAAGCAAGCTCGAAAGTGTTAAAACAGAGGAGCGATAAAATTAATCGTAACCAAAAAGGGAATAAGCTCCGCGTACAATGAATATTCCGCAATTACGATAAGAACCGTGCGATTTCGACGAGAGAGAGAGAGAGAGACGATAATCAATCGCCTGCATAATCAGCAATCGTAACGGAGGACCGATATGAAGAAGATCGGGGAGCCGTTCGGGGAGCTGAAATTCCGGAGGCGGTGTTCGGTTAAAATCGAAGTGCACTCGCGATCGCATTAAACGCGGGGCTCGTTCTACTCTCGCGGAAAATAATGGAAAAAAATGTCGAGAGCGAAAAAGAGGAAAAAAAGAAAGAGAGAGAGAGAAAGAAATAGAAGACAGGCGCGTCGCTTCTCCCGCGAATTCATAACGCGCCCTCCTCGCCGCAATAATATCACAAACGTATTGCGAGCACGCGGTCCGTTCGAGCCGATGGAAAAATGATTGTTTTACGAGAGAGGTCGAGCGACGCGCACACGGTTCCATAAAATCGGGGTCCGGGCTATGAGAAAAACATTTTCTCCTGATTCTACCCGAGGGGGGGAGTGAAACGACGCCCCGTCACCGCTTACGGCCGCCTCTCTCCGCATCTGCCTTCGAATATGCGGCCGGATTATGCGTCTTTAATGACGCAATACGGCGGATACATTGAGCCCCCGATAAATTCGGATATATACAGTCGGTTCCGTAAGTATTCGTACCCTCGTTGCTCGTGAGAGAAATCTGTTGAGAATCGAGGGACGCGTGTAAAATTTTGCGACAAACTTTTTATTTAATATTTTTGAATGCGACTGAAGAGGACTGTTATTATTATCTAACTTTTAACCCTTTGCACTCGAAACAATTTTAACCGTAAATTTAGAATAACTTCTCCGGCTTGTAGTATTTTTATTTTATGCAACGACGTGCACTTTTATACATATGAAATTTATTCTTGCAATAGTTTCACTATTTAACACAGCTTTTAAATATAGACTTTGACGATAAGGTATAAAAATGATCTCGGAACGTTATATAACAATTTTAGCGGTGCCTGAGCGTCACCACTCGAGTGCAAAGGGTTAACAAGTGAATTCGATGATTTTGAATTATCGGATAAAATTTGGATTAGATAGTACTAGGCGAAGTAGGTTTAAGTCCACGAGATTCTTCTGAATTCAGGTTTTATTATTATTATTATTATTATTATTATTATTATTCTTTATTAACGGGCTAGTAAGACCATTTTGTGTTACATAGAGGTTATATATATATATACATAGTCCGGAATACATTTGAATACGTTTTATTCGAGATTTAACCCTTTGACTACTGTTGGCGCCTATTGACGTCCGAAACATGTTGACTTCTCCGTACTGTAGGCGCCAATATCCGTCAAGATCAAATTTCGCCCTCGTTTATTATAAAATTTGATTAATTATACATTGTGTAATATTTATGTCACATATTGTAAAAATAATTACACAATACTTATCAAATCTATCATCCGTCCAACAAATTATTAACGAAGATAAAATCCTAATCGCTGCAGGGGTTGAAAATTGCTCGCGTCATCTCAACCATAAAACAGCATCCAAATTACAAAGCCACGGACGTAAACCACACGCGACATACTTACAAAACGAATTATACCGTCCTATATTATTTAAAAAGCTCCGAGGCGTCTGCTTTCGACGGGCACCAGCTCGACGAAAAGATAAATCAGCGGACAATGGAGTGTCCGGGACACGCGTGGCCGGTCCGAGCCGTGTGTTTTTGTTACGGGATCGTATTGTTATTGCCGTTTGATTTGCATAAAAACCGGGTAATCGTCACGTTCCGCGCGGAATTAAATAAAAGTCGTTGTCGACGGAGGAGGGAAACAGAGAGAGAAAAAGAGAGGAGAGCATTTTACCGGCGGCCACGCGTGAATTATCCGCGCGCCCGTTAATTCATTGTTTAAGCGTATTACTCGCGGCAGATTTAACTATCAATCGGCGGATCGACCGATTAAACACACGCTTAAACATCGGGGTTCTCTCCGCCCGCCCCCGGGGGGGCGAAGGGGGGGGGGCCGATGGTTTTTTGCGCGTCGCGGCCTGTCCCGTCGTTTGTATTTTTAATTTTCCGGTCGACACGCGGACAACCTGTCATCCGCCCTCTCCCGCCCGCCCCCCTCCCCCACGCCCCTTCGATAAAGCTTCATTAAAACGTAGTCGGTTGATCGTACAATTTGTCAACCGTGGATATATCCGATAATTGTTCCGCTGCGTGTGCCGCGCGCTCCCGAAACGAACCGTACACCGTCCCGACGTCCTTTCCGCTCGGCCGACAGGCCTTTCCTCGCGCGGTGCGGCGCCCGCGTATCGGATACGTCCCGCGGAAAAAATAAACCAGCGAAATGCATTATTTTCGTTGGCAGAAACAATCGATCAACGACGCTGGATCCGGAACCACGATGTACCGACGCCCCCGCAGCCGACGCGCAACACTCGCGAATCCGATGACAGGCGGTGACGGAATTTAAATCGAAACCTAAGTAAGGCTCTGTTTGAGGGAAATTTAGGTCTTTTGTTTTACAGAGATTTTTGCCTTTTTTTTAAACCCTTGCTGTACTATTTCTTTTTAGAGTTACAAGGTCGAGGACTTTTTCTAATTATTTCTCGAAAGGAAAAGGAGAAATATTTATTGATTTATACTTAATAAGAATTAACCCTTTGCACTCGAGTGCGACGCCATTGAAATTGTTGTAGCACGTTCCAAAATCATTTTTACAATGACAAAGTTCAGATATAAATGAATCAATTTTACATGTATAAAATACACTTTGTCATTGAAAATGAAAGTACTGCAAGTCAGAAGAATTATTTTAGATTTATAGTTAAAACGTTTTCGAGTGCAAAGAGTTAAATTGCATGGGACGAACTCAAATTGTAAAGCTCGAAACGAGCAAGAATAAAACTTTTTTCATTCCACCGCAGACATTCCCAAAAGCAAGTTTCTCTTATAAATTTAGCAATTTCCCAGCTGCCTAATTTCGCTATAGTACGCGACGAGTGAAATCATCCCCTTGAACTGCAAATGAAGAAGCGGCATCCCGAAGAGCCGAAGTTGACCGCGCTTAAATTTCCTCGAGTAAATAAACGAATCGCTTTGCCTCCCGCGACGAAAGAACTTTTTTGCGAAAACGACGTCCCTCTCTCTCTCACTCTTTCTCTCTCTGGAGAGCCGTCCGAAAAATAGTTCTATTAGGGTTACCCTCGAGCAAGTCGGTGTCGAACGAGGAAAAGTTACTCAATTAGACCCGCGCGGACGTCGTTCCGGAACTTACTTTGTGTTTGACCGAAAACTCAAATTCTTCCTTCGTTTTTGCACCTTTACGCGGAGAACGGGGCACGTACTTTCGGACGCCAAGTTTTAGCGGCATTACCGCGCGCCGCGCCGCGCCCCCCTCGCTAAACAAACTTTTCGTCTCGGTAGCCGCGGCACGTGCACCTTGAAAAATCAACCGACCGAGAGAGAGAGGGAGAGAGAGAGAGAGAGAAAAAAAAATAGAGGAACGGGTTGTTGGAATGTGCGACGTGTATCCTCGAGAGTTTTGGAAATAACGGGCGACGGGAACGATGAAATAAAAATCCTCCGGTCTGTAGGTAGAGGTAACCTATGTATGTAAGTCGTGGTAGGAGTGGATGTGGCTAAATTGTTTATTGGAATTATGTAAGAATTTTAGAAGTTTTGATTAGCTAATAGTATTAGTAAAGTGGCTACTGTATAGGGTTGCATTTTTATTTAATGCTGCAATTGCAATTCAACAAATATTATTATTATTAGTAAGGAGGGAGGATGTTAGACAAACAAAATCAAAAATGAAGGATTAATTTTTTCTTATACAGTTTGAGAATTTTAATAAAATTAGGGGAGGATTTTTGAAACGTTGAGAGAACTTCTTAGAGATCGCTTATTTTATTTTCTTATTATGTACTTAGCTAATTATTATTTTATTATCTACTATTATTACTATTATAGTATTGTTATTTATTACTATATTATATATATATATATTGTTAATTATTAAGTATTAAATCAAAGAAAAAGCGCTAAAAAATCGTCATCTCCAACGCGAAAGATCGCGCGATCTAAACAATAGCCGTGCAGGTAAAAATAAAAATATCTTTTTTAAATAATTGCTCGCTTCCCATCTCGACACCCTGTCCATATCAATCTGCCAACAAACACGCAAGCGTAATCTCGCCGCGAAAGAGCCTCCTTCATCGTGGTTCCCATTTCACCAACGCGTGAGAAAATATCGCCATCGAGCGGGAGTCTATGGTCCACCATAAACTATTAAGCTGTTACAGGTGTCTCGCACGACCTTACACGGCGTCAGCGAACTTTTCTGGTAAAGCAATCTGCTACCCGACGACAACGACGACGACGACGACGACGGAGAGACTCTTTAACGGGGAGAAAACCTCGAGGGCGATATGTATGGGGGTGTGGTGTGGCTTAAAGGTCGGTGTTCCACGGGGGGAAGAACGCGAGCCGTAGGACAGAGAGACGGGGGCTTGTTCGACCAATTACCGACGCGATTTTATACGACACGACACAGAGAAAGAGAGGGAGAGAGAGAGAGAGAGAGAGAGAGAGAGAGAGAGAGAGAGAGAGAGAGAGCAGACAGCCACACTGATTTCCTCGACGATTTTCCCAGATTAACTCCGGCCACTTCCGGCTGCACACGTTTCTATCGTACACCTGCGAGAGGTATGTGAAGCTTTCAGACGATTTATTGTCACTATGTCGTAAGTCCACGGTCAAAGGAAAGGGTTGCTCTTTTTGTTCCTTGAAATATTCTAGTGAGTAATAAGAGTTTGTGTAAAAAGGGTTTTTTGGACATTTTTGGAAATGAGGTGGTATTGTTTTTAAGGTTTATAGGGTTGCTAGGGTTGTTAGGGCTGCTAGGGTTGTTAGGGCTGCTAGGGTTAGTATTATTATGTCGAAATTACTGTTGATAGTACTAGTATTATATTATTGTATTACATATTATAGTATTACGTATTACTAGTACTAGTACTATTTATATCGTATTAGTATTAACATCACATATAGTATTATATCATTACTGTTACTATATTACTATATTGATATTAACTTCACATTATATAGTATTATATCATTACTGTTACTATATTACTATATT
>NC_135772.1:2702049-2715871 GCF_028453695.1 Augochlora pura
TGGAAATTCTATATGTTAGAGAAATTATTTTAGAATTACAGTTAAAATGGCTCCGAGTGCAAAGGGTTAAGAAGGTAACAAACTTTTTAGTTATACTTTAAGATACATCGACTCTCTTCGTCCAGTAATTATAAATGGATTATAATTATACCATTTATTTACAAATAAATATAAAATGTAATAAACGTAATAATAACAAGTATAGTATAATTGGTCATAAGATATTCTTATCAATATTCTCAGTACTTTCAATGCTCTCTTAACACCGTACTTGAATAATAATATGTTTATATTAATATTATAAAATAGACGTTACAATATTACTAACATTAACCCTCTGCGGTCTGTACTATTTTAATTCGAAATAGAAAATATAAGCTCACAGCGTTTCCATTTTATATAACCTGGTGCAGTCTTATAAAATTCTATCTTGCTACTAGTGCAATAAACAATTTTTTTAATGCAAGTAAACTAGACAGAAAGCTTGCGTGATCATTTTCTAGCGATGCTTAGGTGTCGCCACTCAATTGCAAAGGATTAAATGAATTTTTAAATTCATATAGGGGAAACACTATAAGTCATCCCTGAGGATTTCAATAAATATTTAATAAATTCGTTAAACAACAGCTTCCCTTAACAATTAAAAAAAGACTATTTACGACAATTCATTAGAACAATTCCTAAGGAATATTAACAAAAATAATTGAAACTAATAAAGCTTGATAATCAAGAAACCTATATGATTTCGCGACGTAATCGAGGAGAGAAATTCGAGTCTCCTCAATCGTCGCGTTCGCTGTTACAGAATTTCGCGAACGAATCAATTCGATGGCTCATCGTCGTCAACCATAAAGACAGTCTCGTTCCCTTTCTCCCGTGGCTGGCTTCCGGCAACCATCCGCAGTGTACAGAACCGACCGTACACGCGAATACGTTCGCCTGGAAGAGGCTTTCAGAGATGGTCCGCGAAAAGTGCAGTTTCCCGCGGAGTGGCATTCCTGTTTGCCCGACAGCTGCACACACGCGTCCCTTTTCTTCGGGATTACTTTGCCACCCGTGTCTCTCTCTCTCTCTCTCGAATCCGACCACCTTCTTCGCCGGCATCGAAGAGACGCGTTCGAGGGAATTCGTACACGTATAGCCAGCCACGGGCGACTGTTTGCCCGGCGACAATTTTATTCGTCGACGGGCAACCGTGCGACGAGATTTTTCGGTAAACCGTTGGACCCTTAAATCGCCGACGGATAAGAACACGCTGGTTATTCGCGGACCTTCAGCTCTCCCTCTCTCTATCTCTCTCTCTCTCTCTCTCTCTCTCTCTCTCTCTCTCTCTCTCTGTTCAATGCTAAATGCGTTATTTGTGCGAAAAAGGCGACGCTGTTATCGGATCGCGGTGTAATTGAATTTTCGGAATTTCGCGCGACACGAAAAGCGCTTCGCGGCGAAGCGCGTTCTAAAATGGACGCCAACGAAGGTTTCGACGAAGCTTTTTGGAGCTATGATATAAATGGGGGGAGAAACAGAAAATTTTTATAGTATAATATATGTATGGAGTATATAGTGTGTAATATAGTATATAGTATATATTATATATACATATATATATATTATTTATATTATATATGTAATATAGTATATAGTATATTATAATTGTATGTTATAATTTTCAAGTATAATATACTGCTACTGTAATGCATACATTGCTCACTATATTGAACTATATAATATACTATACGTTAATCGTACAGTATCACTTTCAAGTACTATATACTGTAATGCATGCATTATACTGATTAAGAAATATATTGAGGAAGAAATTGACAGCACTTCGCTTTAAAAATATCATTTCCATTAATTAAAAAAAAACCTTAATTCCACGAAATTTCCTTAGATTATATCAAGCTTACTCCAAGCCTATCAATTATTAAAATAAAACCTAAATTAAATTAAACTTTAATTTCACAAAATTTCTCACGTTCCCTATTTTTTGCTAAAAAGCAAAAAGATTCGAAACTAAGCAACAAAATTCGAAACCAAGCAACAGAAAGGTCACGGTTCCGAAAAGGGTTATCCGCGCTATCACATCGTCGCCGGCTATCTATTTCTCCGCGGATGTCGCATTAAGCGAAAGGATGAATACGCGCGTGTAACCCATTGAAACGCTATCTCTACACAGCCATGGTAATCAGAGATAAGCGTCGTTTATCAATGAGCGACTACCGTAAACAAACGGTTAAAAGGCGTCGTTAATTCAGCGCGGCAACTATAAATAAACTGAGGAGATCGGCGTCCATTTTGCTACAGTGAATCATGTTTCATCGCTTCCGGAAATGTAAGTGTCGTCGTCGTCGACGGGACACGCGAGAAATTCCACGTTCTTCGGGAATTCTTCTCGCCTGCTTCGGGGTCTCTACCTCTTCCATAATTTATTCCACGAAAAGGTAGACACGAAATCGTAGTATCGTTCGCATGCGACGGGGGAACCCCCGTGAACAAGGCATATATTTGCTCGGTCTCGAGGTTCGTCAGACGATTCTTCCACCAATGGCGAGTTTAAACAATAAGAATACGCGGAGAGAGACTTTATTGTTCGTTCAGATTTGCAACAGAAAAAACGAGAAAGTTTTGAATGTTATGGTGGAGGTCTCGAAAAATCATATAAAAATTATATAAGCTGTGGCAATTTTATTTGGTATAGAAGGAACAGAAAAATATTAATTATTAGCACGTATGCAATATTTATAATATTGCTTTGTATTTTCTCTGTGTATATTATGTGACTGAGTTCTTTCTGTAGGAAGCAAAATTGCTATAGGAAATTATTCTTTTTGCGTAGTACTCTTGACATAACCTCTACCAATTTCACTTGCTACAGAAAAATGACAAAAATATAAATTATTACTACATATGCAATATTTATAATTTTATTCCGTATTTCCTTTATATAATGAGGATTTATATTGAAGATTTCTTTCTGTATTAAATAAAATTGCTACAGAAAATTGTTTTACTTGCGAAGTACTCTTGACATAACCTATAGCAATTTTATCTGCTACAGAAGTAACACAAAAATATAAATTATTACTACATATACAATATTTATAATTTTATTTTGTATTCCCTGTGTATAATGATAATTTAAATTGAGATTTTCTTTCTATAATAAGCAGAATTGCTATAGACAATTGTGCTTCTTGCATAGTACTCTTGACATAACCTATAGCAATTTTATTTGCTACAGGAAAATGACAAAAATATAAATTATCACTATACATGCAATATTTACAATATTGTGTATTTCCTTTATATAATGGTAATTTATATTGAAGTTTTCTTTTTGTATTAAATAAAATTGCTATAGCTCTATTTTATAAATAATATACTACGATCTCAACAAATAATACGACAACAAATAATAAGATCGTTCTAATTTCTATCTAACAATATTTTTTTTACAATAATTAATTACTAGAATATGCAATCTATAGAACAATCATCAACCCACAAAATTCGCGTCCTTATTAAATAATTATCCAGCCGTAAACCTCGTTGATTTCGCAGCGGCAACGATTCGTTTACTCTCGAATTAAATCGTCGCGGCGAATTTTCCCATCGGTTCGCCAAAAATTATCTCATCAGATTTACAAATCGCGTACGGCGTCACCCGAGTATCCGGCGGCCGAAACGCGAAAACTAACATCCGTCCGTTGCATTAAACAAATTTGCCCTCACGCGCGCGCACGCGCGCGGGGACGTACACGCCAATAATAATGGGTACACGCGGCCAATAAATATCGAGGGAACCGCAGCCCGCCGCCGCGACCGATAAATCACTTTATTTCAAAACCAGAGAAAATGAAGTGGCCGCGGACAAATGTTCCTCTCTCGCGCTCTCTCTCTCTCCCTCTCTCTCGCGCCGCTCTCTCCTATCTCTCCGCGCTGGAATAGCGTGTAAACGAGAGACAAATTAATTCGCGCCGCCGCCGCGGATTTCAACCCGAAAATGTTCGACAAGTCGTTTCGACGCCCTCTGTTTTCCACGATTGAATTCGCCGCGCGCTTAAACCAATTTTTCATAATAATAAAAGATGAAACGGATCGGTTTTGCCAGAAAAATCGCAAAAAATCGCCAGAAAAATTTGTCGCATCGATCCGTAAAGAATCAATTGTGCGTTCTATAGTGACGGAACCGCGCCGATCGATTTTCCGATTAAATGATGGCTTAAACAATCCGATTAATTATTATTTTATTTCAGAATATAGGTCGTCGATAATTTTGATGAATAAGTCGAATTATTCAAATTAGTCGAATTATTCTCCTTTGTTATCAGAGCCAAGTGTTTGAAGTCTTTTTAAATAGGTTAGGTTCGCACGTCGCACGATTTTATTGTTTAAAAGAAGTCTGTTTTGCTAGATCGTATGTTATAGTACACTATACTAATATAATAGGAAGTATATTATATCATAGTTAGTATACTATAATATAATATAGTTAGTATACTGTAATAACTGTTATATGTCACAGTATATTATACTTGAAGCTTGTTTTATGCAATCATGTTTAGTACAGTATGTAATATAATGTAATAAGCAATGTATATTACAGTATCAGTATATTGTATTTCAAAGCTATACTGTACAATTATGTATAGTATATTATATAGTATAATATAGCAACAATGTATACATTATTTACTTAACAATATTCCATTAGTATTTGAACTTTAAAGTATTTCACTAGTACTTTACACATTTTATATTATATTTTATATTATATATTATGGCATTGCATCAGTATTTTACTTTTATACTATCTCATTATTATTTTATACATTCTATTAACAATACCGCATCAGTAATTTACCTCTACGTTATCACACTAGCATTTCATAATCTTCGAATTACATTCCATGCACCTTCGAATCTTATAACATTTACAATCAACAATTTATTATCCAGTATATAATATACATTACAAATTATATATATCATAAATAACTATAAAAACAAGCTCGCAAATTACACGAAGCGTTCCGATACAAGCCTCCGCTCTTCCTTGAACTTCGTCGCCGCCGTAAAAACACGTGAGAAAGCCTGGTAATTGATGCAGCGGCGGTCGTTAAAGGGTTAACAAGGCAGGACTGTTCATCGATCCCGAATCTGGACAGCCGGGCGTTCGGCGTGCCGTCACGAGTTTCCCGGTCTACGGAGAGAGCCACCACGGTCTCGCTGATTTTAAGATCCACGACACGGAATAACGTTCGACACGTGACCGGTGTGTAGCCACGGCTCTTCATCGTTTTGTTATACCGTGATGGGAAGGCTAAAGGATCTCTCGAGACACCGTGCTCTTCCTCGCTATACTATAGTACACTGTAGTATAGCGTATTACTTAAATAATAAAATTCTTTGTAAAACTCCGTTTGCGACTTATTCCGTTCAAAAACTGTAACAGTATGTACTATACTAGAATATACTATATAAAAACTCTAACAGTATATACTATACTAGAATATACTATATACAAACTCTAACAGTATATACTATACTCTAATATACTATATAAAAACTCTAACAGTATATACTATACTAGAATATGCTATATAAAAACTCTAACAGTATATACTATACTATGATATACTATATAAAAACTCTAACAATATATACTATATCATAGTATATTAGAGTAACTATAAGATAAGACTAAACTATAAGGCTATAACTAACTATAAGAGTAAAAACTCTAACAGAATATACTACTATAGTATACTATAGTATAGTATATACTATATGTAGAATATATTTTATATATTTCAGGCTGAGAAGTGGCAAAGCATGACTTATGTTTTTAGCGACGCAGTGTTTTAACAAAATTGATACACAGGTCAGTTTAACCCTTATAGTACGGAGTGTACTATAGTACTTTCGGTCCCCCAAGATTACTTTTTCTTTAATAACTTCGTAAATAATTTCTTTCTCCCTTTTTTTCCATTTAAATAGTCGAGTTCTAATTTAAATCCTGTATAAAAACTTATTAAAAGGCATTCTATTGTTAATTTATTTACAAATTAAGTTTTTCATTAGGAGGGCATAAATTACCTTACCGAGTACCCTAAGGGTTAACCAGTGACTCACAGAAAATATTTAAAATGTTTGGGGCACTGTATAACCAATCACAGGACAACGCTGCACACCGTTCGACGATTTGCTTTTTTATTCGAGCCGACGTGGATCGAGCATCGGGCAACGTCCGGACGCCGTCGAGAACTTCCCTCGCGGCGTCCCGACGTCGACGGAAACTTAAATCGTAAAAGTTTAATAGGGGTTGCGGAAACCGCGCGTTTTGCCTGCGCGCGCGCGTGCATCGAAACCGATACACCGCCCACCGACGTTCGATTTCATTTCTACCCGGGCCGCCTTATCGCGCGCCGCTGCTTTACCTGCCCTCCTCTAATTAGATCAATCGGCCCCGGGTGGAAACGAATCGGGGGGGGGGGGGGGGGGGATCTACTTTGGAATTGAGATCGATCGCCGGACGCGGCGATTTTCCGAGGCGGAACTGATTTTTGTTGTCACGGAATTATGCTAATTGTAATAGCGTCAGAGGGATGTTTATTTGCATGGTTTAAAGTGTTTAATACAATAATATTTAAATTTAATTTAAATTATAATATTTATACAGTTTTATTTCATTATTATGGTTATTCAATTTTATCTTTCGTTTCGAGTGATAGAGAAATTGAAAGAATCTGAAATTTCAAATAATAGAGAAATTAAAGGAATCTGAAATTTCAAATAACAGAGAAATTAAAAGAATCTTAAATTTCAAATAATAGAGAAATTAAACGGATTAAAAGAAAGTATTCTCTTTCTTTGATGTTAAAACAAATTTAATTAATTTAATACCACGTTGTATTAGTTATACGAGAAGTTGTATTAAATAAAATCTAGGAGACTGCTAAAAAGACAGTGGAAACTGTTAAAAAATGATTGTATACCAAATATTGTTATATTATCATCTTTTTGTACGCGATCGAGGAAGAGTCGCTTTTACTAGGATAATAACTATATTAATTTTATAAAATGGTCCTGAGACACGGAACGCGCCGCGCGAAGAGAAACTATTAAAACGACAGTATAAACTATAATAAAGTCCATATAGAAACAATTAAAAAAACAGCACAAACTATTACAAAACCACTATAAATATAAAACCAAATACTGTCATCCTATCATCCCTTCATAAACGATCAAACAATGCTAAGATCTCTCCGCGACAATAATCGTATTAATTCCTATAAAACGATCCTAAAACAGAACGCGTGGAGGGAAACGATCGGCCGGAAAATTCTAGTTGGAGGATTTTCATCGAGAAAGGCAGAACCGGTCAATATTTTTCACGGCGTCGTCGAAAACGGAAGGACTACTTGGCAAACAGGCTGACGATTTTTCCCCCCGAAACTTCGGCTTTAATTTCGCCGGCGCAGGGGGGGAGGGGGGCCGAGTAAGACTTTGGCGGATGAAGTTTCGAGCACAGGAGAGAAACGGCGGAAAGTACCGGCAGAAGTCCGGAAGGACCGGCAAGAGAGAGAAAGAGAGAGAGAGAGAGGGAGGGGGGTAGTTTCGTTCAAACGACGAACCAGCCGGAAATTATTCGAGAGCCGGCCAAGACTTCTTCATTATTGCGCCTTTAATGAACCTTAAAATATTCTACGGCGGCCGATCGCGAGACGTCGATTCGTCGAGGTGCGCGCGCCGTCTGGAAAACTGCTGGGGAAACATTCGAAATTAATGAACGAGAACTCTTTGCACCCTACGGGACCATAGAAATTGTGGCATAGTGTTCAGAAATAATGTTTATATCGTCAAAGTTTAGATTTAAAGTGTCAGCGCCGATCACTAATATTCTTTATGACACGGACGTACCTAGCCGGCTATTTTTGAGATCAGGACTTAGGCTAACATCTGCCATGCAATTTAGATTGAAATTACTCGTCCCGTCGAGGGAACGCATACTTTATCGCTTAACTTTTGGATTTCGCTTCTCTCTTGGACTCGAAATATTGTTAAACTTTGAACTATCGTAACTCTGTTAAAAAAAAAACGAACAATAATGAAAATTAGCGTGTTTTGTAGAGCAAAGTCTCCTCTTTAGATTGCCCTAGTCGTTTGTTAACTTGACGCTTCGGGAGCACCGATAACGTTCGGAAAGCCAGGAGGCCAAAATCGGCCCGTGGAGTCCGATTTAAATAGGCTGTAATTTGTATATCCATTTTCAAGATGCTGTAACTTTTTTTCCAAAAATGGTAAAACAATGGGGCTTCCATATCCCAGCAACTTCCCAAAAGGACGCGCCGAGGCGCGAAGGAAGGGCGCCTTCTTGAAACAGACTCGCCGATTGGTTATTGCCAAAATCATGGAAAACTGACTTGCCAAAATCACTAACCTACACTATTTTAGAGATTCACAAAACCCAAAATTCCAATTTTCAAGCACTGGTAATTTTCTCCAAAAACAGCTCGCAATTTTACCTTCAATCTTCAAATTTCCAAACATCATAATTCTTCGAATGTTGAACTAATGAGAAATGAAATAATTACAGGAATATTTTCACTCGAGATTTAAGCGTAGGCGGTAGCCGAGGGATCATCGATCTTTCCGGAGGATGATGGTTCCTCGTCAACTGCCTTTCCCAAGACTATTTTTCTTCCTTGTCTCATTTTCATAAATCATCTTTCTTCTGCCTTCGAATATATTGCAACGTAAACGCTAATTGCAGAGCGAGAGAGAGAGAAAGAGAGAGAGAGGAGAGAGATGTCTGAAGTTCGAGAAGATATATTGACTCCTACTATGCCAATCATGCTTCAAGGTTCGAAGTCTTAAGCTTCTCTGAATTTGCAACACCATAAAGGACTTTTTTAAATTGCAAGGACTCGTATTTGAACACCTGTTCGGGTCTAATTACATTTTCAACCCTTTGCGGTCGTACGTCTACTTTTAACCACCGAAGCAATCTATTTATAAAGCAATATTTCATTTGTCTTTCATTCTTTTTATATGCAATTCTAGTGTTACTTACATCTAAAGATTAAAAAAGGATTAATAAACTATATTTTTCCTTTATAATATTGTATATTACAGGGTTTATGCAAACCCTATATTATAAGGGTTAAAATTCGAAAGTTGCTAAAACACTAAGAGCACTATTTATTACAAGTTAATAATGTCTAAACAATTTTCCAAAAAATCGAAAAAAAATCTCATCTTTTTCAACAGTAATTTATAACAATTTCTGTATAACAACTCATCGTTTTTAACTCATTTATTTATGAGCATGAAACTTGAAAACATGAAAAATGCATTCTAAAGTTTCTCTTTCAACCATAAATTGTTCCAATTAATAATTCTAATATTAACACTAATTAATAATAATTCTATTAATCGCCGATTAATAATTATAATTAACCCCAGCTTCTTCTTCACTAAATCACAGTGCTTTCTAACTGGTTCCCAAAATATTATTAAAATACTCAAAAACGACATAATCACCACCATAAATCGAGAAACAATCTATGAAATATATCAAGGGAATTTCGCTCTATATTCGCGGTAATAAAATTTTACGGTCGACCTTAAATTTTCAGAACGGTGAGAAGCGCCGCGTTTATTATACTTATTTCATAGTTTACCGAGTCGTATATCCGGAGATCTCTGTCGCGAAGAAGTTTCACATTAACGGAAAATATCTACTGTATATACGAAGTTTCTCAGAGAACCAAGGAGAGCGCGAAAATAGGGGGTTGGCATCGAGACGGTCCTGTGGCGCAACGGATAACGCGTCTGACTACGGATCAGAAGATTCCAGGTTCGAATCCTGGCAGGATCGAGTTATTTTTTCCATTCCAAAATCCTTTTTTCCATCGAACAATTTCTAAAGAAGCTCAATACTTTAAATCGTTCCTTTTTTTTAAATCGCAATTTTATTTCAATATTACAGGAACGATGAAAATAGTTTTGCAAAGGAACGCTATATTTTAAGAAATATTAATGTTAATATTATACATTTAATATTAAGAAATGAAAGTGTTAATATTGTACTTGTACAGTAGTCTATATTATATTAACACGTTACTGTACCATTTTCTTTACAATTGCTATGATTAGAATTTGTTTTCTAATTTCTTAAAACTAGAATCAATTAAAATTAATTTCTTAAAAAGGAATTTTATATTCATCACGTACCTGCATCTATTCAAATGTTTAAATATTGTTGACAAGAGAATAAAATTCCTATTTAAAGGAACGTATAAACATTCATACCTAACAACTTTATATTGTAAATTAACTGATAATTATATATCTCAGTAATTGTACCATATTCTGACTTAGTTTTTTCAGAGAAACGTACATTCCTCAAAATGTTGCACTATAGTAAATTAACTCCCCATACTAACTAATAAACATTAATGCAAAATAACTAAATAAACTAAAAATAAAGTCACTATGTCCCCTGAGAGTCGCCAACGGAGTAAAAAGGGTTAACGATCGAAAAACAAGGCTCCCGGCACACAAAGGGTACATAAAGGGTTGCAACATGGCCGACAGAATAAATCTAAGGTGCACAGTCATCGAGGCCGCGATGATTTCGGCGTTCGCGAGACTTTCGGCTGGAATAAACGACAGGTAAGCGAAAAGGGAAAGCGAGAGACGGCCGGTTAGGTGCGCAAGCCGTAGATCAGAATTTTATGGGCGACGCTGCGGCTCGTAGGGGTCGCGCGGAAACCCTGAAGGCGGTCTTGGCCGTGTCGAAAAACATACATTCGGCCGAGTTGGTCGCGCGCGCGCGCATCGCCGCTATAAATCTTCGGCTTTATGTTACGATCCTGAAAATACACCGCGAGAAGAGGAGGCTGCTTGCTCTCTGGCGACACGCCAGCCGGATCACCGATCCGGCGGCCGCGTTTCCGCGTGGACGCGTTATACGGACGCACCGGACAAACCTAACAGCGTCGAGAATAAACCCGGGTCGCTCGTGCGACGGCTAAATTGAATGTGGCATGTTTTCAATGAACTCCTTCGAGCGCCGCGTTCTCGAAATACTGTGGATAGAATGGGACATAAGAGCATAGGAATGATAGCAATAGGAATAATAGCAATAGCAATTATAGCAATAGCAATTATAGCAATAGGAATTATAGGAGTAGGAATTATAGCAATAGGAATAATAGTAATAGGAATTATAGCAATAGGAATTATAGCAGTAGGAATTATAGCAATAGGAATTATAGCAGTAGGAATTATATCAGTAGGAATTATAGCAATAGGAATTATAACAATAGAAATAATAGCAATAGGAATTATAGCAATAGGAATTATAGCAATAGGAATTATAGCAATTTCTGAGCGACGCGTGACGTGGTCCTCTTTAAACAATTATAACTTTCAAATTGATTTTTATAAGGACACGTAATTTTCACGGTTATTTAGAGCAAGCTGTATGGGAAATATTCGTCTTTACTGGAACACGGAGACTGTTGCAGGTTAAAAGTTATTGTTTTTTGAAGATTTGCCACTATTCGGTCAGTGTTACTTCATATATTCATGTATGAATATGTGATATATATAATGATATAGAATATATTTATAATATAGTATAGTATACTATAATATGAAATGTACTATAATATGGAATAGTATACACAATGTAATAAGTAGGCTACAATATAGTATAGTATGCTATAATATGAAGTATTGAAGTCTAAAGTGTACTGTAATATGCACAGTATACGCTCTCTTCACCTATGAAATAAAATATACTAAAAAAGCAAAGACATTATCTACCAATTTATAGTGATTCACACTAAATGATCCACTTTTCCTAAACATAAATATTAAAAGTAATAAAATATTTATTTTACCATTACACTATTATATTATATATTTACTATCATTTTACTATTTTGCTATCATAATACAATAATCGAAATACTTACCAATTAATTTTATTATTATTTTCAAAGACAGAAGAGATCTATATTATAATATTCACGAGTTTTTCACTTTATTTCGTTCTGCGAATCAATAACGAAATAAATTAGTAATTAAATTGTGTAATTAGGAAATACGAATCCTTGTCGACCAATCGAAATTATTATTATACGGTGTAATCGACATACCCCCGGCGAGAGAAATCGTATAGAATACCAAAATGTGTACGCGAGAAACAGAACGTTAAACTGTAGTATCCCCCGGTTCAATTACATGCATAATGAGAATCTGCATTTGATGCGCGCACGGTCCAATATAAACTATCAACTCGGAGCAATCACGGAGTGAATTGCCGGATCCGATAATGTTCGAGTATTTCAAAATATATATTAAGAGACCATTAATATTGATGGGAAATGAGGTTCACCGTGTCGATGATGAAATAAATAAATACGAACTTATTATACAGTTCGTATATTTATTATATTATTTTTATTACTATTATATTTTGCTAATACAATATGGTAATTTGTTTAATTTTAATACATATCAAAGTATGCGTTGTTGCTACTATTACTATTATTGTATGTAATAGTAGCAACACGTATTTCTATATGCATTATATGCATATAAATTATTATTAAAATTACATTATGGTATATTTTATATCACTATTATTCTAAATTAAATTATACAATGTCAGACTTGCTAGTACTATGACCGCACAAAAATATAATAATACTTAATAATACCTAAATACTGTATATTATCTGTCACAGTAAATCACCAAAAAATTCACTGCAAATTCTACTAAGCAATTGATTGTAAAATAAGAAAAGAATTTAAATACACAATTAACCCTACTTTCCAAATGCTTTTATAAATAACTATACACATCCTCCATTGCACAGACATAAAATATAGCACTTCCGAAATCAGCGAAACACGCATTAAAAATAAAATCTCCAAGAACAGTCCAACCACGTGCTTCAACTAATTAAAAACAGCGTCCAAAATGACTGAATAATAGAACAGTCAATTATTGTCTAAACAATAATTATTAATTATCATTAATAATTTTATTATTCCCACTTACTAAATAACTACGAAACACATACTCCAGCAGCATGAAGGGTCATCTACAACAACCCTTCTCCGAACAATGAATTACAATGGCCGCGTAAATCCAGCGACGCTAATTTTTCTTCGTTACTGCTACCGCGATCGGCGGAGTAGGTGGCAGCGAAGGGGGTTACGGTACGCAGAGATACGGATCTTCAATTATTGCAAATGACGATACCCGGATTAAACGTCGTCGGCGCGGAGACCCGGTCACAGGAAATAATTCCTCCCCCATCGGGGCAAGAGCTTAAACTGTATTTGCATAGCCGTGACACGGGCACGCCGGTTGTGTCCGAGCAACGGCGCAACTGAAATAAGAGACTCCACTTAAGCGACAGATTTATGCGAACAGATATACGCGTTTCGCAACAAAAGAACCAGTTTTTTGCGGGAGCCACTCGCATGACGCGCCCGCTTGTTTGTGAATTATGATAGCCGACCACCCCTGCCGACGCCACTGCCACTGCTCGAGCGCAACTCGGTTTGGTTTATAATTTCGCATTGTTCGCGAAAGTAACGCTAACTGTGCCCCGCCGTCTCGAATAAACTGCTACACGGCTTGCGCCGAGGGAAACGCAGCGCGACACTTTTAATTCTGCTTCGATAAAAACGATATAGTTGCTGTATTTACTATACTGTTGCACGCGGTCTGATGGCATCGCTTATCTTACGATGTTTAAACTCCGACATTTTTTACGGCAAAAATCAATTA
>NC_135772.1:2715971-2728912 GCF_028453695.1 Augochlora pura
ACTATAATATAGGTACTATAATAGTACTATAGTATAGTACTATAATAGTACTATAGTATAGTACTATAGTATAGTACTATAATAGTACTATAGTATAGTACTATAATATAGGTACTATAATAGACATGATTAATAAAGAAGTCTGCCTGTATATTTATATAATATTGAGAGCTGCAAAAGAAAATTATTTGAGATCAGTTATTTTTACCTGCTTGGTCAATAAACAAATTACAGTAAAAAATTCTATAAAAAACAGAAACTGTCCATTTCTCTATTATTAAGTTATTAAATTAAGGCAGCTATATCTATATAAGTTATTACAGCTGTTATTCTATATTATAGCAGTTATTACAGCTATTATCCTATACTATAGCAATGATTACAGCTATTATCTTATACTATAGCAATTATTACAGTTATTATCCTATATTACAGCAATTATATATAATAAATATTTGGAACCTATGTTTTTCAGATGACTGATCCTAGAGATGCCCCCACGATTCGCATCACGACAGAATTGTAAGTACAATTAATTATTTACCTCCTTGAAATAATATTCCGTCAACAACAAGGTACATCAGTTGTTCCTCCGAACGTCCAATAATCCGACAGAAAATCGCGAACACATTACAATCTATTATGCGATCGACAAGCGACGTATCCGTGTTACGCGAATTAGCAAAAAGATCGCCTCTTTAAATAACGTCGATGGATGATGAAAGACGGGGCTAGAGGAGGGGGAGTGGGGGGCGTGTCTTTCGAACAGAGATCTCTAGCAGGGACAATACGATTAAGGTGCGCAACTCTCGCAAACGCCGCGGATCTCTTTCGATCGGCCCCGATAGCCGAATGCTTCCGAAGGAACTAGCAAAAGTTCGTAGACAGAGAGAGAGAGAGAGAGAGGGGGAGAGAGAGATTTTCCGGCTTTGAATCAGAAACATCAAACGAGCCGGGCTGTGATTTCGAGTTCAGTTCACCTAGGTTTTGATGCGATTTGTACAATGGTTGGTTTTAATGCGCTTACAGCTCCCGAATAAATAGAATTTCAGATGGTTTCGGGTTCTATCGCGTTTTCCCACCCCTCCTCCCACCCCCCTCTTTACAGAAACGTTTTAATCATTTCTGTGGACGAAATGAAAACCATACGGCGCGGCTGCTATTCATGGGAACGGCGGCCATGTTGGAACGACCTCGATGAATTATTTTATCGCGCTCGGGTTGCGTTGTTAAATATTGTTTATTATTTACTTTAATGTACTGGGGTTCATTGTTTGTTGTTATTATTGGTTTGTTATTTATTATTGTTATTTTAACTGTTATTAATAATTATTTAGAATGGATATTTACCGCTTGCTTTATAAAATCGTGGAAGACTCGTTGCGAACTTTTAATTCATTAACGTGGATGTTTATAATTGTTTAGTATTATTATTTACTGCAGCATAATTGTTTATTATTCATTTGTTACTATTTTTTTATCACTAGTTATTGTTACTGTTATTGTAATTAATTATTTAACGCCGGTATCAACTGCTGGCTTCATAAAGTCGTGTCAGACTCGTCGTGAACATTTAATTCATCAATGTGGCTGTTTATAATTAATCATTATTATTATCTATTATATTGTAATTGTTCATTAGTCATTTGTTATTATTTTTGCACCCTCGTTTATTATTATTATCAATGTTATTAATTACTTAACTTCGGTATTAATCTTCGGTCTGCCTATTTATTTTTATTTATTAGTACTGACATTGTTATTAATTATTTAACATCGGTATTAACCATTTACCTTCCAACATCCTCTCAGACTTTTTACAAATCCATCAATGTGGATCTCATTAATCTATTTTAAATAAAAACTAAATTCTACTCTTCCATTATTAATATTTAAACAACGAAGTAAAAATTGCCATACAGTAACAATAGAGCTGGTAACAATCTTCATCCTATACAAATTCATTCAATACATTATGTGCTCATCAACATATCTCCAAAAGGAATCCCATTGGTTAAATCACTTGCTGCGACAAAAGAAACTTAAAAGAAATAATTATAAGGAAATTCTTATAATTATAAATGATCCAAAAGAATATTAAATATCTACACGCTCTCGTGAATTAAAGGGTGCATCGAAAGGGCGGCGATATAATCAAAGCTTAATTGTTGGTAAGCAGCCGCGCCAGTTACATAATTTACAAGCACAGTTCTACTTTACAGTTGACACTGCAGTAGTTACTCAACGGCGGTCCTTGTGTTCGCGTTCGACGGTGAACAAACGAAGTCAACATTCGCGGGCCATTTTGCTAGCTGAAACCGCAGTTCGGTGGTCGGGTAGCGCTGTTTAATATTCGCAGAATTTACGTGTTTCCCTATTTAATCGAAACAAGCCAGCCGCGTCGGTGTAGGAATTCGACGCGCCTCAGATGCAGATTCTGCGGCTCGAATTTCGTCGTTTCAGACACCTTCAATCCTTAAATATAGTATTCATATTCGTCTGCATTTTATTGCATATTTTATTTGTTATAAATAAAGCTTTTATTATCAATATAAGCTCCGTAAAGCCTAAAACCATCAATTTGACCTTATATATGTACTCTGTACGTTATATTTCATTTATTTTATGAAATATCGCAAGTAAAGCGTTGTCAATTTTTTTAAATAATGCTTTAACTATGCCAAATGAGAGAACAAAAGTTATTTCCAAAAAAATTGTAGAGAAATATTAGCAATTATTTTTTTCGATTCTCGACAGTAGGCGATAACTTTAGATAACGTCAAAAGCTGAGCATTCTTCTGCATTTCACTGCATATTTTATTTATTTAATTATTATTTATATCTATAATAGTATTCTAAAGTATATATAATAGAATATAGGTCAGTATAAATAATATAGAAATGAAAATAATATATAAATATAAAAGCTTCACAAAGTCGAAAATCTATCAATTTGACCTTATATTATATACACACTTCATACATTATATTTTATTTATTACGTAAAATAAAACTAGAAAAATATTAACAACTATATTTCTCCATTCTAAACAGTTGTCAGAAAGTCATCATATTGCATTTCATTATATTGCAACCAAACGGATATTATAAATATTTAAAATACAGACTTCGACTACGACCAATCCTATATCACATATTTTATCCCATAAAAGCCAAAAATTTCGCTCAAGTTGCTGATATATAAAAGACTTATGTTTCCTTTACCCCTTTGCTGTCGAACAGCGTCCCTAAGGCGCCTCTAAAAATTATTACACCAATCCTTATCAAATCTACTTATATTTAAAAAATTGTTAAGAGCCATTACCTGTTGCATAAATCATAAAATTCAATTTTACAATGCATAAAATGCTACGGATTATATAAAATATAGAAACACTGTAAGAATGAAGAATTATTTTGGATTTCCCGTTAAAGCGGCTCCGTTTCGAAGGGTTAAACAAGCGCGAATATTCAAAAACAACCGAGCAAACAAACTGTAGAGTCTCGTGCTCGAAAGTAAAGATTCAATCGACGATTTCAAGGCCGCGAAGGTCCGCGAAGTGCTAGGAAGGGCCACGAAGGACCGCGAATGGCTACGAAGGGTTGCGAAGGGCCGCAAAAGGCTACGAAGGGCCGCAAAGGGCTGCGAAGGGCCACGAAGAGCCGCAAAGGGCTACGAAGGGCTGCGAAGGACCGCGAAGGGCCCCCGAGGATCGCGAATGGCTACGAAGGGTTGCGAAGGGCTACAAAGGGCTACGAAGGGCCGCAAAGGGCTACGAAGGGCCGCAAAGGGCTACGAAGTGCCGCGAAGGCCCCCGAGGACCGCGAAGGGCCGCAAAGGGCTGCGAAGGACCACGAAGGACCGCGAAGGGTCGAAAAGTGCCGCGAAGGGCCGCATAGTTAGAAACATTGATGTTCCCCGGCGTAGCGAGTGCACCCCCGCCAGTTCGTGGTTCTCTTTCTCTCATTTCGCATGCACGAGCTAAGATTCGGCGCGCCGGACCACCGGAAATTATTCAGTTCGACCATGCATGGAAATTGCCTCTGGTAGAGAGCGCATTCGTACGCAGAACGCGTACCACGGTTTCTTCCTACCGGAGAGCTTGTTCCGTGGTTTTCGAATTCTGCGTGTCGGACCGTCTATGTATGTATGCACGTGTGTACGTGTATCTGGGTCGATCGTTGAAGGAGCCACGCTTTGTTCGCCCTGTAATTAACTTTGCGCTACACGAAAACCGCTCTCGTCGATAACGAACGAAAGGGGGGACGCCGCATTACTAGCGCCACGAGTTTCCCATAAAAAATGATTAAACATTGCTCGATGTTCCTATTTATTCTTTAAACAATCGACGATTTTAGAAATGAATCGCGAAGCTCGATTAATCCTTTCGTCTGCTTCCTGATTGTTTACTTATTTTTACAAGCTCGGGAACAATTGTAAAAAATTTAAACAGTAAAGTAATTAGTGGAAAAAAGAAGGCTTTGTTTATTAACATTTTTTGTTTTCGAGATTTAATTCGCAGATATTTATGCTGCAAAAATTGCTTGGCTTTAGGCAGACCGAATGGAACGTATATTAACCCTTTAAATTTAAACGGCGACTTTGCAGCGCTTTGAATTAATTTGTACAATAATTTATTGCTTATTAGTGAGATAAAAGTGTTAGATTATACTACACTAAGCTTTGATATTATTATACAATTTATTCAATATTAAATACCTTTCGCGAGGAATAAAATAGATAAAATAAAAGTAGAATTTAAAATTCAGCTATACTGCAGGCTTCAATATTATAATAATTATAAAAAAAGTAAAATGAGAATAAAATAAATAAAGCAGCATAAATATTGTTCAATGCTAATGTCAGAAAAATATAAAAATATTAGATTTAATTACTCTGTAATAACAATTGATCGATAAAATATTAACGCGACATAAATCGTAGAAAATTCAGCTATAATACAGCCTTTAATATTATAATGATTATAAAATATGTAAAATGAGAATAAAATAAATAAAACAGCATAAATATTGTTTGATGCCGCGGATTGCATTTCGACAAAGGAAAAGGTTAGTTGAAATGGCCTCAGGAACCCCCCCATTTCCCGGAGTTTCCATAATTACGGATCACCCTGTATACGGCCGTATACATATAGAGCAGACGCGCACGGCCACAATTAAGACGTTACAACGCGCGCGCTCGCGCGCGGGCGAAGCAATTTGTCCTGTAATCGGCGTTGTTTCACGGCTTTCACGGCAGAACAGAATTCTGGGTTGTTCACGGATTATACAGGCGTAATTAACTTCATTTAATGACCTCATGGCGCGCCGTTGGCATGCTATTCGGCAATTCGCGGAGCGCGCACAAAGCGACGCGCGCGACTTGTCGGTCGCAAATGCCGACCGCAATGACCCAACCCCGGTCTCGTCTAGCTCGCGAGATTAAAGCAGCCTCCAAACTCGCGCTGATAATAGAAAGCCCGCCTCTCTCTCTCTCTGTCTGACGTCGCCGACCGATCAAATTTTCTCTCTACGCCGAAAGTCACGGAGATGTTGCGGCAGGTCGCGAGATTTAAGTCGAGTTCGCCGCGTCCTCGACCGGCTTTGTAGACCGGCGAGCCGCGCCGGTATCGAAATACCGCGATTCAAAGGAATCTATCGGGTTGTCCGGGAAGTTCGTGCCGATTTTCGGTAGGTAGCGTCGGAGGCCTGACTGAATATATCACAATTATTGAAAACAAATGACATGTGTACATATTCTAAAAGAGATAACTTCAGCCATATTTGGCTAAAAGTTTGGTTACGATTCGTTAATTTTTATCAGTTTTGTACGCCTAGAATATGGTGGCAAATAAAGTGCATCATAGGCATTTGATGCTTTTCTTTTTCTGAAAGGGCAAAAATGCCACGCAAGCGGCAAATAAGATATGCGCTGTTTATGGCGAGGATGCTGTAGCCGAAGGAATTGTGCGGATGTGGTTCGCTCGGTTTAAAGCTGGAAATTTCGACCTTGTTATTATAATTTTCGATAATTAGTTTCGATAATAAAGTTTCGATAATTTCCTTTCTTTTTCTTATGCGACGTCAATGGACGATATTTAGAGCATCTAGAGTTTTTAGAGCATTTAGAGTTTTTAGAGCATTTAGAGCTTTTTGAGCATTCAGGGCTTTTAGAGCAGTCTTAAATGCCCTAAGATGCAGTGAAGTGTGGTAGAGTGAGGTTGATTAAATAATTGGAACTGGACTCCGCGTTTCCTAGGGCAATATACTGTATACACACAATATACATACACACGTGTATAAGAGAGCGTACAATAAGCTGTGCTCTATAAAAGTAATCTGCATTTTGATGTTAGCTTATCATTTAAATTGCGAATTTCATGCATGTACATCGTGTATGGTTTATTCATGGACAATAAATTAAAAATCTCAATAAAGGTTCGCGAAGGTTCCGTTCTTTTTTTTTTTCGTTATACAGTTTAATAACCGCCATATATTCGCTGTAGAAAATATGTCTCGGACTCGCTTTATTTTAAATCACTCTAACACTTTGATCAATGATAACACTATTTTATATGTACATTATACAAAGCTATAGTCTGTTGTACAAGCCTCGCATTATTGAATAATATAGGCGGTATTATAAAAGAATAATAATAAATAAATAATTTCAACGCTGCCGCGATCCTTGACTCAGTTATGTCAGAATTGAAAATAGCACAATTTCACTAGCTCCAAATATTTATTAAATTTTTACTTAAAATTTTATCAAAATTTTAATTTATTAAATATTAACTTAAAATTTCGATAGCGAGAGAAATAAGTAAGTTAATAAATAGATATAACAAATGCGAATAATAAAAATTAGGCTAACGTCGTAGTAAATAAATAGATAGATATATTAAGTTAAATAAATATATTTTAAATTATATCCAACACCCCCCTAGCGTCGATAGGCGTTCACAGGAGGTTATAATGAATAATAATGAGCAATAATAATATTAATAGTAATGAGAAATACTGACTAATAATAAAATAGCAAATTGCAAAATTGGGCCTTAATTCAGTGATCCGGAATCAATGAAGAGTTTGATTTATACTAATAATATAGCAAACGATAACACAGTAATAATAATGAACAATAATAATATTAATAATAACAGTCATAATGAACAATAATAATATTAACAGTAACGACTAATAATATTAACAATAACAAAATATCAAATAGCACCCTTAATTCAGTGATCCTGAATCGGCGACAACCGAATCGTCTCCAAAAAGACAACGTCATCAATTTTATCGTACCGATCGCGGTAACATTGCCGTACAACCTCTCGCGGCGATAAACGGCGTGTATCGTTGAAAGAAGAAATCGTAATCGCTGCGGCGTCGTGCATAAAAATCGTTGCATAGAAAGCAGGCTTAATTTGATCTTATCTAGCCGGGCCGGTGAGGAAACGAAGAAACGAAACAAGGCCGACGGGGGAAGGGGGGAGGACGAGTAGAATGTGGTCGCTAGGAGAGAGAACCATAGAGAGAGAGAGAGAGAGGGAGAGAGAGCCTGCCATATAAATTACGTCGCCGGAACGTCGCCGAATGTAAATGCAATACAAATTGGACCGGGCCACTTATTATTATTCATTGGGGACATTTGTTAGCTTATCTGACGGCTCCGCCGTGTGCTCTCCTCCTCTCCTCTCCTCTCCTCACCGCTCCGCGCGTTCTCCGCTTAACTTTTTCCGACGCTGGTTCCGCCGGGCATCGCGCTCCAATCCAGATTCGATCGTGTCCCGCTTCTGGAACGCGAGTTTCGTTGATTATTACTTGTTAAATGCTCTCCGCCGCGGCGAGGGCCCGAGATGCATTTCAATCGACGTTTATTTGCGACGAACGACGGCTCTCTCTCTCGAGAGAGAGAGAGCAGACTCCGTAGGGGCCTTGGTACGTGCCGAGGATGATTTTCAGAAGTTTGATCGGCGCTTGTCGTTAATTTGCGTTCTCGCTTTGAGTTACGGCGATCTTTTGGGGTTCTTTATGGGGGGGGATCGTTTTATAGTTTAATTTATTGTTAGTATAGATTCACTCGTCGTCGATTCAGGATTACTAAATTAAGGTCCAATTTTGCAATTTTGTTATTATTATTCATTATTTCTCATTACTATTAATATTATTATTATTATTAATTATTATTCATTGCTATTACTCTTTTATAGTTTACTGTGTTATTAGTATAGATTCACTCGTTGTCGATTCAGGATCGCTGAATCAAGGCCCAATTTTGGAATTTGCTATTTTGTTATTATTATTCATTATTTCTCATTACTATTAATATTATTATTATTAATTATTATTCATTGCTATTACTCTTTTATAGTTTACTGTGTTATTAGTATAGATTCGTATTAGTATAGATTAAGGCACGCCTTATTTTGCAATTTGCTATCTTATTATTGCTAATATTATTACTATTATTACTGTTTTATCGTTAACTGCATTACTAGTATTTTATTATTTCTTTATGAGCATAATTGGGACCTCTCTGATTGTAATTATCTCTTGGAACAGATTAAGAACATATTACCATTATTACTTGCTACAATACATTAATATATTATTATTACCTTAGAAATTGTATTAACATATATATATATAATATATAATAATATAAAAATATAAAATATGAGGTAACAATATAATGTATAATAATATATTAACGTGTCGTAACAAGTAATAATAGTAATATGTTCTCTGTGGAGAAAATAAAAATTGTATCAACATATATATATATAATAATATACAAATGTAAAACATATTTCCTCCATGGTGTAGGACATTTATTCTAAGATCACTGAATTTACCATTATTACTTATTTCTAAACTCTGAAAAATGTAAAAATACTGCAGCTATAAAAATATTCCTTATAAATTCCAACAAATCATGTTAATAATATTTTTACTACAGTCGTGATATAAAGTTCCGTTCCAGCAACTTTAACGTCCATTTAGGACACCATCTTGTCCGAATAAAAGCCCACCGTAATTTATTACAGCACGCATAATTCGGCAGCTCGTACGTCGCTCGGTATTTTCGACGCGTACACGTCGTCCGTCGCATTGATCAAAGGGTGCTGCAAAGTGACGTCATTTCGGGGGATCGCCTTTCAAATGACATTTCGGTAGCGGGGATCGTCCGTACCATGAATTCGGGTTGTAACGTTATCCTACTGTTCCCGCGATATCCGTTCTCCGATTACAAGTTGGGGGAGGGGAAAATGTAACATCGTGTACGCATTATCGCGAACAACACGGGCGGAGAGAGACACCGGCGTGTGCCCGCCGGTCGTGAAATCAATTTCCGTCAATTAATTGTCATCGAGCGCGCGTCAGGAAAATGGCAACCGGCAGCGTATACATGGCGTCGCGAAAATGGCAACCGATGATGGAGGGACGGCGCAAAAATGACAACCGATGGTGGAGAGACGGCGTCGCGAAAATGACAACCGATGATGGAGGGACGACGCGAAAATGGCAACCGGTGGTGGAAGAACGGCACAAAAAATGGCAACCGATGGTGGAGAGACGACGTCGCGAAAATGGCAACCGATGATGTGTGGACGGCATCGCGAAAATGGAAACCGATGGCGTATAGATGGCGTCGCGAAACTGGCAACCAATGGTGGAGGGACGGCGCGAAAATGGCAACCGATAGCGACGCGAAACTGGCAACCGGCAGTGTGTAGATGGCGTCGCGAAAATGGCAACCGATGGTGGAGGGACGGCGCGAAAATGGCAACCGATGGTGGAGGAACGGTGCAAAAATGGCAACCAATGGGGGAGGAACGGTGCAAAAATGGCAATCAATGGTGGAAGAACAGCGCAAAAATGGCAACCGGCATCGTGTAGATGGCATCGCGAAAATGGCTACCGATGGCGGAGGGATGCCGCGAAACTGGCAACCGATGGTGGAGGAACGGCGCAAAAATGGCAACCGATGGTGGAGAGACGGCGTCGCGAAAATGGCAACCGATGATGGAGGGACGACGCGAAACTGGCAACCGGCGGTATATGGATGGCGTCGCGAAAATGGCAACCGATGGCGGAGGAATGCCGCGAGAATGGCAACCGATGGTGTATGGACGGCGTCGCGCAAATGGCAACCGATGTTGTATGGACGACGTCGCGAAAATGGCAACCGATGGCGTATAGATGGCGTCGCGAAAATGGCAACCGATGACGTCGCGAAAATGGCTACCAATGGTGGCGGCACGACGGGAAAATGGCAACCGATGGCGTCGCGAAACTGGCAACCGGCAGCGTGTAGATGGCGTCGCGAAAATGGCAACCAATGGTGGAAGARCGGCGCAAAAATGGCAACCGATGGTGGAGGAWCGGCGCAAAAATGGCAACCGGCAGCATGTAGATGGCGTCGCGAAAATGGCAACCGATGGCGGAGGGATGCCGCGAAACTGGCAACCGATGGTGGAGGAACGGCGCAAAAATGGCAACCGATGGTGGAGAGACGGCGTCGCGAAAATGGCAACCGATGATGGAGGGACGGCGCAAAAATGACAACCGATGGTGGAGAGACGGCGTCGCGAAAATGACAACCGATGATGGAGGGACGACGCGAAAATGGCAACCGGTGGTGGAAGAACGGCACAAAAAATGGCAACCGATGGTGGAGAGACGACGTCGCGAAAATGGCAACCGATGATGTGTGGACGGCATCGCGAAAATGGAAACCGATGGCGTATAGATGGCGKCGCGAAACTGGCAACCAATGGTGGAGGGACGGCGCGAAAATGGCAACCGATAGCGACGCGAAACTGGCAACCGGCAGTGTGTAGATGGCGTCGCGAAAATGGCAACCGATGGTGGAGGGACGGCGCGAAAATGGCAACCGATGGTGGAGGAACGGTGCAAAAATGGCAACCAATGGGGGAGGAACGGTGCAAAAATGGCAATCAATGGTGGAAGAACAGCGCAAAAATGGCAACCGGCATCGTGTAGATGGCATCGCGAAAATGGCTACCGATGGCGGAGGGATGCCGCGAAACTGGCAACCGATGGTGGAGGAACGGCGCAAAAATGGCAACCGATGGTGGAGAGACGGCGTCGCGAAAATGGCAACCGATGATGGAGGGACGACGCGAAACTGGCAACCGATGGTCTATGGACGGCGTCGCGAAAATGGCAACCGATTTTGTGTGGATGGCATCGCGAAAATGGAAACCGATGGCGCATAGATGGCGTCGCGAAAATGGCAACCGATGGCGTCGCGAAACTGGCAACCGGCAGCCTATAGATGGCGTCGCAAAAATGGCAACCGAGGACGTCGCAAAACTGGCAACCAATGATGGAGGCACGACGCGGAAATGGCAACCGATGGCGTCGCGAAACTGGCAACGCTAGGACCTCGCTCAGAAGGCGAAAACGCGGCGAATTTCATTACCAGTAGAATTCGATGGAACGTGAAGGCCGAAACTGTTTCAGCGTTACGCTGTAATTATTTAACTGTGGACGACGGGGCCGAGTCCACCCTCCCGTAACGCAAGGTATTAATACGTTCCCACGGCAAACAACCGTCGGAAATGATATTCGAACGCGAAAACTGGTGGACGGTTTAAGCTGCTTGCCATATTCATCGTGTTCGGACAGACACGACCGAACCTTTTGTCGCGAATAAATCCCGAGTGCTCGGAGATTTAAATGGAACACGTTTATTTATTTCGATGCTGTTGCGTTTTGTTCCCGGCCGATTTTGTGGGAAGAGGATCTTTTTAACCCTTTACACTACGATTCCTTTCGCGCTGCGTTGATTACCGCTTATTTGTTCTTAATATCTTTTAGGACCAGGCGAATTTTGTTTCTTTTATTGTCTTTTTGTGCTTTTCTTTCTAAGCTTTGATTACAGAAGAATTTATTTTCATTTCGGAAATTAATAATATTAATATTTATTTGAGCCTGCATGAAATCTGTGTCATGAGTAAGATTGGTTATAATAGCGCAAGGGGTTAAAAACCCTTCTATTTAAAAGATTGTTAAAAACAGTTGTATGATTCACTGGAATCAATTTCATATTCCTGAAATGGAATATATATAAAGTGGAATAAATATAAAATGGAAATGAAGTTGGTTAAAATAGCTATTTTATTAAATCTAGGTTTAAAACGGAGTGCAAAGGGTTAAGCATTCCACAATTTTGATAATTTCAAAAGAAACATCCCCAATCGATGTCCACACCTGTTCTTTAGATTTTTCCATGTCCACTGATGAATCATCGATTCTCACACCATAAATCAATTCCTCATACTATAAATAAATTCCCGGCACCATGGATCGCTTCCTCATACCATAGATCGCTTCCACACACCATAGATCGTTTCCCCACCCTCTCCAAACCATACCTAAACAAGATCGAAGCGAGCCACGGCCGACATCGAAATTCCTTCCGCGCCGCTGGAAACGTTGAAAATCAGCGACGGTTGCGGGAACGTGGTCTTCGGAAGCGGAGAGAGCGCGACGGAACTCTCGGTGTTTTGATTACGGCGACAATTTCCTCGGGAGCATAAAAGTTTCTCCGTTTGCTCTTGGGCCACCGTCTCCCCTCCCTCCTCCTCCTCCTCCTCCCCTTCCCTGCCTCTCTCCCTCGGCCGGCTTGATTTTAATAAAAGCGAACGAGCGAAACTGGAAGTTTCTAGCTTTTCCGTGGGCCGTTCGAACCTCGAGGTAAGAAGGGGCGGAGGGAGGGGTGGGGGAGGGGGGAGGGGGGAAGAGAAGGAAAAAAAGAGGATCCGAGGGGATCCTTGGAAGTTTTCGCCGCGGAGACTTTTCCTTTGGCCGGATATTTATTCGAAGTTCGAGAAGAGGATGCAACGGGGCTACTTGGGGCTGTGCCGGGGCGGCTGCGCTTCTATCGGGGTGGGGGGTGGGGTTGG
>NC_135772.1:2729012-2729481 GCF_028453695.1 Augochlora pura
CGCAACCCCATAAGATCAACAAGCGAAAATTACACCACAAATTAACCCGTTCAGTGCACGGTGATTCCGGTTAATTAAAAGAACACAGGCGAGCATTATCCTATTGACGTTCTTTCATTACACGGGGGCCACGGGCAACGAGAGTTCTTGGGGGGGGGAGGGGGGGGGGGGGGGGGGAGGTTAGATTGTATCGCGGATGATTTACGGTGTTTTTGCGGAAAAGATAATGGGGGCCCGGGTCGAACGAATACGCCGATAGCCAATTTCTTGGGATACCCAGAGAGATGCGATATGCGCAAGGCGGCGGTGCAACAACCCCCTTCGAAACGTGAAATAATCTCGTTTTTATCGGGTCTCGGAAAGTCCTCCAATTAGCGCGCATAACATTACCGTAATTACAGTACCTACCGAAGGTAAACCGCCGCGGCATCATCGATACGGTTAATATGCCCTCCCGAAATATGCTCGG
>NC_135772.1:2729581-2744139 GCF_028453695.1 Augochlora pura
TAGTTGAGTTTGTTAATTTTTATTTGTTGGCTTTGGTGGCAGAGAATGGAATTTTATTGGTTCCTTAGAAATGTAGTATAGTGTATGTAATATAGTATTATATAATATTATGTAGCATTATTATAGTATTATATAGCATTATATAGCATTATTATAGCATTATATAACATTATATAGCATTATTATAGCATTATAAAGCATGCTATAGCATTATATAATATTGTATACCATTATATGGAATTATCTGGCACTGTATAGCATTATATAGCATTCTATAGCTTTATATAGTATTATATAGCATTTTATAGCATTATGTAATTATATATAGCATTATATAGTATTATATAGCATTATATAGCATTCTATAGTATTTTACAATATTAAATCTAGTCTTAGTATTTAAATTATATAATATCAATAAAACAATGAAAGTAATTTTCAGATAATACAACACTTACTTCGACGATCTTCATTGCATTTGCATTAAAAATTGCCTCACGAAACGTTTTATCGCTCACCTGAAACAAGAGAGGAAAAATCAATTAGATGAAATCAATATGTACCACGATGTTAACACGTTCGTCACCCATACCTTTGGGTGACACTAATTTCTGACCAATTTTGAAAATTAATTTCTATCGCAATATATTTTCGAGCAAAATGAATTCGACTATGATTTCTCGAATGCGAAAGAGTTCTAACGTCATACCCTATCATAAATGTGAACTTTTCAGTTTTATTCTAATTAATTAAATTGCTAGGTTATGTCAGGTTATGTTAGTTAATTACGTGGCGATTTTAGTGTATAATTGTCGGCGACGCGCGTGTTAAATAGGAGTCAAATTTTATTCTCTCGTTATCAATATTTAAACGTTCAATGTAAGTAGACAATAAATATAAAATTCCTTTTTCTTGGAAGAAATTGGCGCGATCGAAAAAATTCTAATAACTGTAAAGAAAATGCCAAGGGATTAAGAAACGACGGCCGTTGACGCCGCAATAGTAGTTGACGCTTCAGCGAAAAGTTGATTTTAATTAACGACGCGCGCGGCTCCGTCTATTTTGTACGTTGTTGCAATTTATCGAACGGAAACGTCTCTTTTCACCGTTCTCCCTATGAAAATGACGAGGCGAAAGCGATCGCGGGGAATATCAATGAACGCGATCCGTCCGGGGCACCGGCCCGACGAGTTTAATCTTTAAAATGGCCGCGGAAAAACCAAGTGGGAAACGGAGCGAAAAAAAAGATACGGCACCGGCCAATTCTCTCTCTCTCTCTCTCTCTTTCTATCTCTCTCTCTGGCCAGCTGATCGAGTTTCGTCCGGAATGAAAATCGTTTCCCGATGCACCAAATGCGATACACGGATACATGATTTTATTCCACGCTTGTGGACGAGGTTAACTGTTTTTTTTAACAGGCTTACGGGAATCGTGTCGTCAATTATAATTTTCGGTCGCTTTCAACCCCTTTTGAATCGACGACGATTTAATTCTCTGCACTTGAAGCCATTTTAAGTGTAATTGAGAAATAAGTGTATTTGTGTATAGCATTTCTATTTCAAATAGCGAAATTTATTTATAGTTGTACTTTATATTCTATACTTTACTTAGTTATACTTCTAATAATTTTTGAAGTTTAAGTTTTCATAATATAACAATTATTTTGGAACGTGTAATAATATTAACATTGTAATATTAATGATATTAACACTGTGATATTAATAATATCAATATTGTAGTGTTAATATTAATCATAACGTTAATAATATTAATACTATAATATTAACACTGTAATATTAATACTACAATATTAATGATATTAATAATGTCGTATTAATATTAATCTAAACGTTAATAATATTAATACTACAATATTAATCCTTTGCACTTGAGGCCATTTTAACTGTAATTCTAAAATAACTGTACTTACATATAGCATTTCTATTTTATTTGACAAAATGTATTTTATGTATATGATGTTGAATCATATAATTTGTGCTACGATAGCTAAATGGCATTAAATATTATGGCATTCTGACACTATATATTGTGGCATTATGACAGTATAGTGTGACATTATGATTACTGTATATTAATCAGATTCTCTCATTCAATATTATGCCATTTTTGACATTAAATATTGTGGCATTATCACATTATATATTGTGACATTATAACACTATATATTTATGACATTATGACATTAAATACTGTGAGATTGTGACACTTTATATTAATGGCATTCTGTCATTAAATATTGTAGCATTATGACATAAAATATTATGTAATTCTGACATCATATATTGTGATATTCACACATTATATATTGTCACATTATGACACTGTATATTAATGATATTCTCACATTCAATTTTATGTCATTTTGACATTAAATATTGTGGCATTATGACACCATATATTGTGGCATTATGACAATATTTATTCTGAAATTCTGACACTGTTACATCACGTTCCTTACATTCGTAATGTATCTCTCTTCTTTTGCTATATTTCCGTCGCACTACAATTTGCGCCTTTCATCTAATTGTTGTAAAATCCATCAGTATAATTATCGATAAAATTGCCGGAACGCCTATAGGCACGCTCAGTATCATAAACGCAAACATTCAAAGCGCCTATAGCCACCCACAGTAGCCAAGGGGTTAAGGAACCTAGCATCAACTGTCACATATCGAAATCAACGCAACTTTCATCTCGCATAAAAATCTCCCACCTATTACCTCAAAGATAATTACAAATAATCGCATAATTCCACAAGAAAAAAAAATGAATCACGCTGCAATCGCACTGGAATCGCGAGTACTGTACAAGCAGTACCATACAAGAATTCTCAACAATCAGACTGCCGAAGAGACATCTTCCCATAAAGATCCGCGAAACTCGCCGCGATACGAAACGCAGCCATGTAAGGCCTGTTAATCCCTAACGAGCGGCATCGATTGTACCCAAGAGTTAATTAGAAAATAGTAGAACATGCCGGAGAGGAGAGGAGAGCAGAGCATCGAAGGTAGGCTGTGCATCCGAGGGCTGACGACTCGAATTCCACGGTCTCGTTGGTGGTCGGTCGAATGTACGCTCGTTCCGTTTCGTTTCGTTTCTCGCCGGTCCCGGGGACACCGGCATCAGGCCGACGATCGAAACCGGCGAGACGCGCCTGTTAAAAGATACGCTCGTATCCTTCTATGGCAGGATGCGCACGCCGCCGCGCAGGATTTACGAGCAATAAAGTAGCAATAACGATGGCTACATTGGTGTCCCGCGCGAGCGACGACCGAGTACGCCGCATTGTACTCCGACGACATCCGAGGAGGAGGAGGAGGATCCCCTTTGCTCTTCTCGCTATCCACAATCCGCCGCGTCCTTTGGGGACAATGTGCTTTATGCGTCCACAAAGGTACGGGACAGGCCCCGGAGCTTTTCCGTACAGGTGTTTACGCTCGAGTTTATGACCGCGCGTCGGCCGCGCGCTAGAATCGGATGGATTACCGCTGTGTTTGCAGGGGTAATTTTTATGGGCTCGCACCGGTACGGGGGTCCCCCGCGTGCTTGCTCCGAAAGATCCTCCGGATAGCTTCGTGTTCATCCGGTTCACGGTGCCGTGAATTGGCTATTATGTTACAGTCGCGGAGCGCTATAAGGACTGACGGCAGAGAGGGTCGTCTCGGCCAATGGGCGCCTTAAAGGGCAGCCATTTTACCTTGTTTAAAAAACAAGTTCTTGTCATTGATTTATCAGGAAGAATTGATTAGCTTGCTCGAATCAGCGCAAGTATTTTCCTGAAGATGGGATTGACAGCAATGTTTCAGCAAAGACGGAAAAATGCCTTTGAAAATGCTCTTCGGAACTTTCCCTTTTCCATGACACATCTTAGCCATCGAAGCCGAGAGAAGCGAGATCCTAAACTTGTAGCTAGTTTTTATATAATAATTGTTTTTAAATTAATAGCTGTCCCTATAGTACTTTTATAGTTGAGTTTGTTAATTTTTATTTGTTGGCTTTGGTGGCAGAGAATAGAATTTTATTGGTTCCTTAGAAATGTAGTATAGTGTATGTAATATAGTATTATATAATATTATGTAGCATTATTATAGTATTATATAGCATTCTATAGCATTATTATAGCATTATTATAGCATTATATGGCATTATTATAGCATTATATAGCATTAGCTATATAAAAGCGAGATCCTAAAGTTAAGATCCTCTCGTCAGGAAAATTGATTCGAGTCTAAATCGCGTACCAGCTGTTAGCCGAAAGTCCTCAGCTCAAAAATAGCCGGCTAGCGTCCTAGAGAATATTATATAATATATATAAATCATAAAGAATATCAGCGCCGGGCACTGACGCAACTGTCCCCTGGAAAATGAATTCGTAATTGGAAACGATTGATACGATTGTTCTCCGTTGACGCAGCCAGTGCGTGACGCGGGATAGAATACAGACGGACGACCGGCCGAAATCACCGACTCAGAACGAGCCATTATGAATATGGCGTGACTGATAAGGCATGGGCGCGAGAGCGGCTGATTTATCGCGAGCCCGGTGTTTGCGGATCGTGTGGTCATCCCCGTCCTTCGCTATTATCAAGAACATTCTCGTTCGCCCTAGGGCCTTAGGCGACCGGACATCGCAACGGGCGTGAATTATTCATCCGTACGCTACGCAATTTCTACAAATTCTAGTCGCCGGTTTGTATCTATGCTAAGCAGCCTAGAAATTGATTGTAGATTTTATCTGGACTAATATTTCAATGTTGAAACACTTTAGCGGCTCGAAAACGTTTACGCTTTGCGTCGTCGAGATCAAAAGCAGCGCCATTAGAAGCCAGAAACCATATATTAAATCCATAATAATACCATAATTTGTTATTTTTTATAAGCCATATATAGAAATCATTTATTAAAATAAACTAATAATCAATAATTTATTTAATTATATCAAATGCAATCACCAGCTATGACTACCACAGTCACCAATTCTAAATTTACAAATACGATGACTTTGTTACAATAAGGTTAACCCTTTGCACTCGAAGCCATTTGAACTGTAAATCTGAAATAATTTTTCAGGTTTACAATATTTCCATTTTAAGCGACGAAGTGCGTTTTATATATATATACCAAATTTAATTCTTGTGATTTATGCCAACAGTTTCATTTTTAACCATTTTTTCCTTTTAAATTAAACTTTGTTGCTATGCATATTATTTTAGAAGGTGACAGAATAATTTTAGTGGTGCTTCCAGTGTCACCACTCAAGTGCAAAGGGTTAAATAGAGTGGAATGGAGTTAAATAGAGTGGAATAGAGTAAAATAGAGCAGAATAGAGTGATGTAGAGTGGAACAATATAGAACAGAGTTGAATAGATTGTATCATAGTAGAAGAAAGTATAATAGAGTGGAATATAGGGGAATAGAGTTGAATAGAATGGAATAGAGTGGAGTAGAGTAAAATATAGCGTAGAGTAGACTTAGAATAGAGTGTAAGATTGTAGAATGGAGCATAATACAGTGAAATGGAGTGGAATAATATAGATAAAAATATTTTAGACTGTAACAGAGTAGAAAAGAATATAATAGAGTCGAATATAGAGGAACAGAATTAAACAGAGTCGACTAGAGTAGAGTATAGTGTAGACTAAAATAGAATAGAGTGTAACAGAGTAGAAAAAACTATGTTTCAGTGGAATATATGGAAAATAGAGTTGAATAGAGTGATATAGAGTTGACTAGAGTGAAATAGAGTTGACTAGAGTGAAATAGAGTAGAGTATAGTGCAGAATAGAGCAGCATATAGTGTAATAGAGTAGAATAAAGCAGAATAATAGTGGAATAGAGCAGAATATAATGGAATAGAACAGAATATAGTGGAATAGAGTAGAATAGAGCAGAATATAGTGGAATAGAGTAGAATAGAGCAGAATATAGTGGAATAGAGTGTAATAGATTAGAATATAATGTATGTCGGCACTTATTAGAATATAATCGTGGCGGCTTAAATCACCGTAGACAACAAGCGCTCTTCGAGAAGTGCGACAGCAACGAAATCGGATTCGTCGGCCGGCAGGCAAAAGCGAGAGGACTCTCTCTCTCTCTCTCTCTCTCTCTCTCTCTCGGTGGCTTCAGCCCTCCGACGTTTCGCGAGAAGGAAAGGGGGTAGAGACGGAGAGTCAGGATTTCGGTGGAGCGAGTTAACTACCGCGTATTTAAGAGGCGCTGCTCCCCCCGTGGGACAGAAGTTGCATCGTATCGCAATGACGATAGCCGGAGAGAACGGTTTAACGTTCTCTCCGCGAGAGTCGGAGCTGGTAATGGCCCCGGTCGGAACAGTTTCAGAAAAATGGCCCCGGCAAGGCTGAACTTGAATAAACGCCCGGCATGCTTGCCGCTACCTAGGCCCCGGATAAAACGATTTACCGGCGCCCAGGCGAGTGGATAACGTTATCCATTTGTACGTAATTCCGGCATGGTCGCGTCCTTATCCGCCCCCGTCCCGAAACTGTTATGGCTAAACGAGTTTTCGTTCCCCGTGTCGCGCGGATGCTTTACCGTGCAACAATGAGAATAACCGACACCGTTCTACGTTCTTCGAACAATCTGTTCATTTTTTTTTTTTTGAGAGAGAGTGGTTATACAACACTCTATAGTGGGTATGGCGCCTCTATCGCGACGAGTGGCGTTTATTATCGCAGCTCTGCGAATTATAAAATGATAATTTTCTTTATTAATTAAAAGAGGTGGGAGCTTTTGATTTTGCGTGAAGAATAATTTTAATATGACGATGAATGCTATAATGTTACTATTTGTAATAATATTATTTGCAATATTATATATATTAATATTTAGTATTTAAATGATATTGATAACTGAAATATCTTTACCATTTTTAATTTGATGTATTCGCTTTTGCTATAGATTCATCAAATCCGTTCTCGTCGCTCTAGCGTTACGATTTTAGCGTCAAGATAAATATAATTTACCTAGTATTAAAATAAAGTTTCACTATAGTATATGTATAGAAGATACATTAGAAAATAATATTCATAAATGGCCATCACGCGGACAACAGGCCGCAACTGACTTTTCCATTAAATGATTATAATAATACAGTAAATGTTAAATGCACGGAAAATTTATTATTTCCTTCCTTGTTAAGAATATGCTCGAGATAGTACTAATATAGTTAACAATGCTTTCGGCAGAGGTAAGAATCGACCGCGCCAGTTAAGGAGACACGGGTTGCTCGCCGAATTGTTCCACGTTCCATTAAAACCTTCGAAACGGTCCAAAAGCCGTGGGCAATTCCGCGGGAACGCGCGAGCAATTATTCCAAGCCGTTCTAAACGTCTGCAAAACTACGCGTTACCCCCTTAATCACGTTCACATCATCAGATACAACTTCCGGAATTCAGCGTAACAACGGAGCTAGTGAAGGGAATGCGCGCGCGCGCGCGGATTAGCCGGATGCGATATAATTCTGTTACGGTGCCTTCGGAATGCCGTGCCTTAAATATATCTTCCGGAAGAACGACAGCGAAACTATAGACAATGGACGTGTACAGTACCTTCAAAAAGTGTTCCTTTATCATTTAAAAAATAAAATAAAAATTATAATATTATAATGAATTATAATTTTAATAAATTTTGATTATAATTATAATAATTATAATAAATATTTGTCCAAGGTTCGACTAAATGACTGCAATTTATTTTAAAGGACAGGGGGATGTGATATAGTAGAGTATAATAGAGACGATAATTAAAATTCTTTTATTTAATTTCCAATTGAATAAAATAAGGAGAATATACCGTTATTTTTCAACTGTTTATACTGTTATTATTCGGGTTTATAAGTGTGAGAATAATTTTGTTATAAATAAGAGATATAGAGAAAGAAATAATCGATTTTACAGGGTGGTGTAATATGCCTGACCTTAATAGCAGGTATGTCTTGAATTAAAAAATAAATACTCCTTGGAAATAATATAACATTAAATATTTAATAAAAATAGAATATTTAATCTTCTACAGTATAATTTTATTTCCGTCACATTTCCGCTCTCTAAGAAGTACTCGACGAGAAGGGGGGTTGAAAAGAAAAGTAGCAACAGATTGGCCTTAAAAGTCGGCGAAGAAAAATAGTAAAATAAAATATAGATATACAATTTACTAAATATCATACTTGGAACTATTATTGCATTAAATATTAAAAAAATAGAATATTCAATCTCCTACCTTGTCACTTTATTTCCGCCACATTGTCGTCCTCTAAAAGATCCTCAAAAAAGGGTTACAGAGAAAAGGAGCAAGAGATAAGAAAACTAGCGAAATTAAACGCGAATAAACAGTTTACTAAATATCACAGTAAAAACTATCGTATAGAAAACGTCGCGATACTCTGCAAGAAAGACGACAATGGAACGCATAACCTCTAATAAGAGTCAAGGAAAGAAAGGATCTCTCTTAATCTCCGTTCCATGCTCGAGAAATCGAGGAACGCGGGGACGACACACCGAGGCATTGTGCCGCGTTGTTATCCTTCCGCGGAAAGGATTCTACTCCCGTTCTACTCGACGTCTTTCGCCGTGGTTCTCATTTGCGTGTCGCCCGCAACAAAGCTATCGGCATCACGGTCGGCTGCTTGCGAATCGCCCGCCCTCTCCGGTCTACGTGTGCCTCCGCCTTCGAAGCACGTGGTGGCTCTCGCCGCTTTGTGCGAAAAGAGCCCCCCCCCCCTCCACTCCTCCACTCCTCGTTCGAATCGAAAGTCAGAATTGAGAGCGGCTCGTTAAACATCGAGGGGACGGAGGCGTGAACCGTGGGGCGCGAACTCGAGGCGTGTGTGAATATTTTACGCGGGCCCGAGATACGCGCAGCCCTTGCGCGTCGGTGAAACCGGAAACTGATAAGGGTGTAACGGGCTATGAAATATGATAAGGCGATTTTCGGGTGAGAATTGGTTACGCCTCTCTTCCTTCCCTTGTCGGCGGCCCCGGGCACACGACGATACTTATGGATCATTTATCTACGGCTATGGTGATTTTGCAAATTTACGGACAATGCGCTCGAATCGCTGCTGATAAGAATTGTCGCGAGCGCGGATAAGCGAAGAAGACTTCGTCGCGTGTTTTCGAACTCGCAACTTTAATAATCATTTTATAACCTCGGTAATAATATTTAAGAGGGCGTTGTTTAATACCTTGGACTCTTATCGTAACAATTTTATCGGAGGAGAAACAAATAAATAACCTTACTTTTTTAAATAATCATCAGGTACAGTGATCCCTTGCAATATTATAAATTACATTTTATTTTATATGTTCTTTTATTAATTATAGTACTTATCAGACCTGCTTCAGTAAACGTCTGAGATTATTTCGGGCTATTTTTCCAAATAATTATAGAATAAATATGAAATAAAATAAAATACGATTTAAAGTAGCGTTTAAAGTGAGATATAATTGAAAATAATTTCTTAAATAATATTCTTTGATAAATAAACGCTGATATGGAAATAAATATGAAATAAAATAACGCGTAATTCGAAATAATATTTCAAACAAACCCAGATATATTTCATCCCTCCATTGGGGGGTGGAAATAACACTTTTATTGAAGTATAGTTTCCAAAATTATTTACTATATAAAAGATAGTATCATGGCATAATTAAATTACATATAAAAATTCTACAGTCTTAACAGACAACGTCGAGCATAGTTACAAGTTATAAACAATTATAAATGAAATACAACGAATTATTCGTGTCCGAAGAAACGGCTCGAAAAGCCGTCTTTCTTCGCCGCCATGCGTCGCCACCGAAACACCATGGCGGTTACAATGGCCCCGTTACAGCCGCGTATCCGGCGCGGCGCGCATGCTTCCTGTTTGCTGTTAAATAAAGCCTTTGGCCCCTCCGCCGGACGAAACTAACGACGCGCGTTTACCGTGTAAACACCGGCGCTCTGCCATTAGTCGCGCGCGAGCAGAAGGGATATTACGAAGTTAAGGGGTAAATTTATATGTCGACGGATCGTTCGCGCGCTGCTAAAACGCGCGGCGCATCATTGACGATACTTTCAGTAATTAGGCCTCCCCCTCCCCCTCGCTCCCTCCAAAACCACGCCCGTAATTACGTGCCGATTTGCCACCGGCCCCGCCACCCACCCCATACACGCACACCCGGCCAACCCCTTCTGTCTACGCCCCGGGTTTGTCGAATTAGCCGCTTTGTATTTCGTTCACGCCTCCGGTCGCCGCGCTGCTTTGTTGATCGCATTATTATTCACTTTCTACTTTGTTTCATCCTGTTGCGATTTTCAACACGTTAATTGAGCTGCACACGGTCGTAACAATGGCCGCGTTGTTACCGCGAAACGTATTAGTTGAACTTGTTACGAGGATGCGGAAGATAAATTGCTTGGTTTCTTTGCGTGGATTTATTGGGAATTGCTATTAATTACGATTGATTTGTATGTGCAAGGTTTATATAAATAGATGTGTCGAAATGGGTGTGTAAAAATAAATGTATGAAAATAGATGGTTAAAAGTAGATGAATAAATATAGATATAAAAATAGAAATATAAAAGTAGATATACAGAAATAAATGTATAAAAGTAAATGCATAAAAATAAATGTAAAAAGGTAGAAATATCAAATTTCTATGAAAGTAAATATATAAAAATAAAAATACAGAATGGAATATGTTTTTCGATCTGTTTTTAAACACTTTTGATGTAGGATGAAATAAAAGTAGAAGTTATTTAGAATGAAATAAAATAGTAGATGTGCCGAGGGAGCACGTGGTGTTCATGAATGAAAGTAGAGATTCCAAGAAGCAGTCGTGGCCGAGTGGTTAAGGCGTCTGACTAGAAATCAGATTCCCTCTGGGAGCGTAGGTTCGAGTCCTACCGACTGCGGAATGGTGCAATTCTTTTTTTTTATACGTTTTTGTTATTGGATTTATTGTACAAATACTTCTATTGTTCCCTATTAACATTACTGACGTCGTATAGTAATATTAAGATACATTATATTCACAATTATAATTAATATAACATATATTATCTTTGACACGTATCTGAGAATTATATATGTTATTTATTTAATATATCTGTAATAATTATACTTGCTTCTTTTAGGATCTAGACTCACAGTAACGCTTAGATTGAAAAATAAAAATATTATAACAAAAATATATGCTCTTCGTAATAATTACTCAATTTTAGATTTTCATTCAAAGTTTTATAATAGCAATATTTCTAATTTTCAACTTTTTGCTTTTGAATTCTTTAATTTTGAATCTTTTAGTGTTCTAAATATTGTTCACTAACCATTGTCATAAATATATAAACATTGACATTTTATTCATACACTTTTCCTTTATATTATCGAACAACTAATATTACAACAAATATTACTATTACATTATTGTTCAGAAAAAATCCGTCAACGAAACTAAAATTCCTATCCTCTCATACTTAAAAATAAGCTTTCTCTTGTAACTCATTCCTACACCTCAGACAATGTTTTTATTTTTTAAATAAATTAAACAGACCACTCAGAAAGCCCCACTTCCCATTTCCCTCGTACTGAGTACAAGGGACGAACGATCATCGATGACTGAGTAACTTGAACAAAGCAAGCTACTCGAGTCTTCCTCACGCTCAGGGAAAGGAGCTACGACTCCTCATCGTGGCTGCATCAACTCTCTGTTAGGACAGAGAGAAAAAAAGATCTACTACAGAACTGATCCTGTGAAGTATGACCTTAACTTCACCGTCCGAAACGAAGCTATATGAAGCATATAGTTCACCATTTCAACAGCGAGAGAGGAGTTCAAAAATTTTGCCATCTATCGGTGAAGATACGAAACAGTTTCGAAGATATCGTCACGGGTTATCTATTTTAAGATAGATTAGAATAGGTTAGATGAAGCAGAATTCCTTCATTTTAAAGAAGGAAATTTTACTTTTTATTATTAATTCTAACTAACGTTGAAAATGCTATTCTTTATAAATATATTTAAATAGAATGATTAAGTAAATAGTTGTTATATTTTATCGATATTATACTTTATTTATCTGTGTTCCATATTATTTCACTTTGTTCTGCTATATTTGACTGTATATCACTTTATTTTGCTCTAGTTTATTCTGTCATGCTCTATTCTATTCTAGTCTACAATAAACTATAAGTCGCTATAAACTACTCTAGTCCCCTCTATTCAACTCTATTCCTCTATATTCGACACTATTATATTCTTTTCTACTCTGTTACAGCCTAAAATATTTTTTCCTATATTATTCCACTCTATTCCACTCTATTATGCTCCATTCTACTCTTTTACACTTTATTCTAACTCTACTCTACAATATATTTTGCTGTATTTCACTCTATTCCTCTCTATTTAACTCTATTTCCATATAATCCATTTTATTATACTTTCTTCTACTCTGATTCACTTAATAATACTATTCTATACACTATATTATACTCTAGTTCACTCTATTCAATTCTATTCTACTCTATAGTACTCTATTATGCTATGTTACTGTTTAATCTATTTTTTTCTATATTATTTCACTCTATTCAACTATATTTCACTGTATTATACTCTGCCCTACTCTGTTACTCTCTAATCTAATTTCTGTTCTATATTATTCTGCTCTATTCAATTCTATTCCTCTATATTCCACTGTATCAAAATTTATTCTACTCTATTACACTCTATTCAACTCTGTTCTATATTATTCCATTCTATTCGAACTTAATTTAATATATCCCCCCCTCTATTCTGCTCTATTTTACTCTATTTCATTCTATTCAACTATATTCTGCTCTATTCTACTCTATTATACTCTATTCCACGCTATTTCACATGATTTTACTCCATTCTATTATACTCTACTCTATCCTATTCTACTCTAGTCTACTTAAAAAGCAAATATCGTCTATTAATGTCGCATCAAAAATAAAAATAGAACTTATAGAACACCGTAATAAAATCGAACCTTCTTTGCACTCCTATAAACTCTGAACATTTTCGAATAATAATTAAATAATTAAACAGTCTCGTATCTTTCGATCTATCCAATAAAATCAGAATGCAGAAATTAGAAAGGTGTCCAACGAATGATTATCTTCTTCTCAGGATATAATCCGTATGGCGGACGAACAAATTAGGCGGAGGACACGCGTTGGTCCGGTGGCGCGTCCTCGTCGTCGCGTTCTCGCGCCCATCGAGGGGACACGTGGGTGGTGTGTTGTCGAGTAACCCACATGCCAGCCTCGAAACGCCCGCCGAAGTGGGTGGACACGTGTGCGTCGGCTGTTTGCCGTGCGAAATGGCCCGCAGCGACAAGACAAGACGGCGGTATACAATGTGAGCATACATTACTTACAAGGCACCTACATACTGTGTCACCGTGTCATACTCGGCCCCCGCGCCCCCCTTCTCCCGCTAAATGCCCCGACAATAACCCGGATCGCCTTTCAAACCCTTTTTCGCTATAATACGCAGAAAATCGTTTCCACTTTTGACAGTTTAATCGACTAAATTTAGAGGGCTATTTCCATGAAAAATAGACCTAAAAATTGTTTCGATGTATATTAAAAAAAATAGCATTACATTGATTAAATTAATTAATGTTCAACAATCTCGCCACTATTATTTTTGATTTATTTTCAAACGATTGCCCTTCGATTTCACCGCAGTCGAATCGAAATAAAAAGAACCGCGTTTCCAGTAAAAAGCCCTCTGACTTTGAAACAGTGCGATGACGGAAAGGGTGAACATCGAAATGGCGGAAACAGTGGACCGAAACGTTAATTGTCTGCACAAAGTTTCTCCGATCGAGCGAAATACGAAAACACAGTAGAAGCGCGTTCTTTGTCGCGACGCGCGACGATCAAATAGTGTGCGCTCTATAAACCGCATTCTTGCGCTCTCCTACAACAATCCTTTTCCCTGTTAAACAATATATAAAACAGTGTTATAAATAACAAACTCTGCCACTAGCAAAACACGACTACTTTAAATAAAAAAAATATCGAGCAGTCAGAAATCAATTCGAAGGAAAACATCGCGTTTAAACGATCTCTCGGTATTATTCCGATGAAAATATTAAACAAACGAAGGCAAAAGTAGCGTACATCACACAGCTCGATGATATTCGATCTGTTGAACACACGTTCCAATTACATTCATCGCGACGGCGCGCCGCGGCGGAAGCTGCTCCTTTAAGCTTTTGTGTGCCGTGCGTGCGCGCCGCGCGAGATACCGGATTAACCGGGGAGAGTAACGCGGTGTCGCTGCAAGAATGACTGTAAAACCGTGTTGTAAACTACAATCTCCTATCAGCTGCGCGCTGACGTCTTGTTATCGTAGTCTTATTAGGTTGTAAGCCGCTCTTGTCACTCCGAGATAATACAGATTGCGGTTACGCCCGGTGTTGCGCGTGTGTCTTCTGCTTTAATTATATGTTGTTAATTATATACGCTGTTGATGGTACATTAGTAATTATGCGACGTTAATT
>NC_135772.1:2744239-2760458 GCF_028453695.1 Augochlora pura
GGGTTAAAATTCATCGAAGGGTTAAAATTCATCGAAGGGTTAAAATTGTTCGAAGGGTTAAAATTCATCGAAGGGTTAAAAGTCGTGCACTCGATGAATTTGACGCGACAGTTTCTAATCGCGTTCGAGGAGGCAAGGCGAACGAAATTCAGGGAAAAAGTAGCGCGCCGCGCGGTGGAGGGGGAGGGGGGTAGTGTGCCCGCGGTCCAATTACGGCCGTGCCCGAACGTAACCCGTACCCCGGGCAAATTTGTATTTCGGAATTGAACAGCTCCCGGGTAAATAATACCGAAAACTTTTCCTCGATTAACAAAGTCGCCGGTAGCCGGCGAACGGAAGAAGTAATAGCCGCGGATCCCTTTGAAGTTCGTACATAACGTCGGAATTTCTGTTAAAGAAGTTGCGCGCGCCAGAGGCCGGCCGGAGAAGTCTCTCTCTCCCTCTCCCTCTCTCTCTCTCTCTCTCTCTCCCTCTTTCACTCGAGTTTTTGAACTGGAACTTGCCCCGATCGTATTTTCCTCTGTATGCTTTTCGCTTCTCCGGCGGCGTTGCCCTCGGGCGCGCTTCGATCGCGAACCATAGTCGATTTCCTGGAAATGAGACATAACTCGCGCCGGCACGCCGATACGCTCGGCAACCTGAAATATTAATCCGGTCGAGGAGAGCGACGCGAAAAGGAACAAACCGATCCGTTTCGAAGGAAATCGGGAACGCGTGCGCCGCGACAGGGTTCCTCGATTCCTCTTTTAGTGATTTGTACTCCAGGAAATTTTCAATTGCGCCTGCGTTAATTTTAGCGACGATGATCTGCGATGATCTGCGATGATCTGCGATGATCTGCGATGATCTGCGATGATCGCGAGTAGTGCTCTAGATGTTTAAGTAAATATATCAAACTGTAGATCTTTTTCTCAAAAGCTATTGATTTAACCCTTTGGCTACGGCAGACTTTGGTCCGGCCGTAGTTTTTTCGTTAGACATGCATTTCTGAGGAATGTACATTGAAATATTCAAAATATTGAATTCTGTTACATCAAACCAATATTACTTGTAGCGAACAATAATTTTCAGCTTTTTTTTACAATGTATAACATGAATATTACGCAATATATAATTAATCAAATTTAATAATAAATGGGGGCGAAATTTGATCTTGACGCCTATTGGCGCCTACAGTACCGGGAAGTCAACATGTTTCGGACGCCAATAGGCGCCGACAGTAGTCAAAGGGTTAATCGAAATATGCCACGTTTGCTTTACTACACTTTGCTTCGCTGTATGATATAATTAATTTAATTAGTTATTGAGCAAGATGTATTCAGGCTTCTTTTTTTACTAGAAAATGATCTAAAGAAAAGGACGAAAATTTTGAGTACAACCATAAGGCGATTTCTGTATTTTATAATATTAATAAAGAAGCAAATAGACGAAGCTATTTTTCGAAGGGCTTTTCTCAGTGCTGTCCTTGATTTGCTTTCTGATACAATTAATTTCATTGTTTAGCGGGTAAGATGTATTCAGTCTTCCTTTTTTTATTAGAAAATAAACGAAAGAAAAGAGAGAGAATTTTGGTATAAATGTAAAACAAATTCGTTTATTTTATAATATAATAAAAAAAAGCAAATTAGCTAGTTTAGAAAAAGCTTTTCTGAATTCTTTCCTTGATTTGCTTTATGACATAATTAATTCTATAATTCAACGAGTAACACGTATTTAGTTTTCTTTGGATGTTGAAAAATAAACTAAAGGGAAAGGACGAAAATTTTGAGTACAACCATAAGGCGATTCATCTATTTTATAATATAATAAAAAATAAAATGAACGAAACTATCTATAAAACAGCTTTTCCAAATTTATTCCTCCAAATTCTGCTTCTGAATTTTTTTTCTTTATTTGCAACTGAAATCATCGAGTCGCCAATGTTAACATAAAACAAGCTTCTTAAATTAATACAGTACATATAAATACTACCATGAATTACCATAAATTACTAAAAATAAATATTACCTTTACAAATCAAAAAAATATTAATATTATATTTATATACTTTATTATATAATAGTCGCCTAAAATTAATTTTTCCACGATTGCTCGCGACATTTCGATAGCCCCGCGGCCATTGCCATAAATATCGAAGATCTTGGCCCGGATCTCGGCAAAGGATCGAAGGTAACTTTGCTCGTCATCGAGAGCCGGAACGATCCGACGACCCCTCGGGCTACGAGGGGGGTATTAAAACGGCGCGGAGCGGCCGTGAAACTTATCAGCGACGTTGAGAAATACGCTGATTACAGGACTAATTACGCAAATCCAGCGCGTACACGTCGTCGACGCGATAACGGCGACGGGCGTCGCTGCGGAACCAGAGATTCCACTTTGTTGACGACGAGGACGAGGACGACGAATCCTCCCTACGAAATAATATTATCGCGGGACCGGAGCTATTCCGGCAGGATCGCGAACCCCTTCGGGTGACAAAGGGCGACGAGAGCCACTATCTGACGATGACCCTTTCAGTTCGCCGGAGTTAAGGTCCTTCTTAAAAGGACTCGTGTCGTCCCTCTTCTCTCTCTCTCTCTCTCTCTCTATCCTTTCTTTTCGAGGACTCGCGCTATTCTACACCAACGCGGCAGATAACCGGGCGTGCCTTATGGGGTTATATTAAGGTGTCCCATAAGATTCTTCACCTATTTTTTTTAAGCGAAACGAATGCACGATATTTGTTGTTCAAAGTGGATTTATCATGTTATAAATACGATAGGCCATAGAAATTATTTTAGAATTGGAAATAAAGTAGCTTCGAGTTCAAAGGGTTAAAAGACTAAAAAGTTTAAATCTTAAATTATTACCTACAGGTATATTTTTCTTCTTTCAATAATCGATTACTATAACCAAATCCTCAAATTTTCGTAACAATTTATGCTCTGTTTTATTTTCTTCGCAAATTTTTGCATTCGGAACGCACGGAACGTTTATACCCTGCCGAAAACGTTTAACGCGCGCGCGAGAAAGGAGCACCGGTGTCAACGATTACACGAACCGAACATAAACTCCGCTAAGGAACAAACAATCTAGGGTGCGCGCCGTGCTCGGTAACAAGATGTCAGACGCCGTCGCAGACGCCCACTGCTTTCCCGTTTCGGTGGCACAATGGAAACAATTCGTGTGTTCCTTCAGAGGCAGAGCGCCTGACTGCCTTGTGCGCGCCCCGCGAATTTCATACCTCTCACAGGCTGCCTTTTGTTCGAACACCGCGATTTTCAACTCCATTTTCCCCTTCGGTCGCACAGACTCTTTCGCGTTCCGCAGATTCTATCATATTCAGATTCCATTCGGGGCGACTATGGTGGCTTATGGTTGCTCGAAAATTAACTAGAAATGGTTCAGTTTTAAGTTCAAGTTCCTAGTTCAAGCTCAAGTTCTAATTTCAAGTTTTAAGTTTAATTTTAAGACTTAAGTTCAAGCTCAAAGCTCAAGTTATAAGTTCAAGTTCATATTTCAAGTTTTAAGTTTAATTTTAAGACTTAAGTTCAAGCTTAAAACTCAAGTTATAAGTTCAAGTTCTAAGTTGAAGTCCAAGTTCATATTTCAAGTTTTAGGTTTCAGTTTCAGACTTAAGTACAAGGTTAAAGCTCAAGTTATAAGTTTAAGTTCTAAGTTAAAGTCCAAGTACGTATTTCAAGTTTTAAGTGCAAGTCTCAAGTTCAAGTTTTAGGTTTAAGTAGAAGTTCTAGGTTGAAGTTTCGAGTTTCAAGTTCAAATTTTACGTTTATATTTGAAGATGAAACTTTAAAATCAAGTTTAAAGTTAGAATTCTAAGTTTAAATTCAAATTTTAGTTTTAAGTTCAAGATCTAGGTTGAAGTTTTGAGTTTCAAGTTCAAATTTTACGTTTATATTTGAAGATGAAGCTTTAAAATCAAGTTTGAAGTTAGAATTCTAAGTTTAAGTTTAAGTTTTAGGTTTAAGTTTTAAGATCAAGCTTTAAAATCAAGTTTAAAGTTAGAATTCTAAGTTTAAGTTCAAGTTTTAGATTTAAGTTAAAGTTTTGAGTTTCAAGTTCAAGTTTGACGTTTATATTTTATGCTGAAGCTATAAAATCAAGTTTTAAGTTTAAGTTCCAAGTTTAAGATTTGATTTCAAAGTTATGTCAAGCTTATCAAAGTTTAAATTTAAGTTCTAAGATTAAGAGTCAAGCGCAAGTTTTAATTTCAAGCTTTAAGTTTACATTTTAAGTTCATGTTGAAGTTAAAGGTTTAGGTTTAAGTTTTAACTTTAAGTTTGGCTTGTAAGTTTAAGTTTAAGTTTTAACTTTAAGTTTGGCTTGTAAGTTCAAGTTTAAGTTTTAACTTTAAGTTTGACTTGTAAGTTCAAGTTTAAGTTTTAACTTTAAGTTCAAGTTTTAAGTTTAAGTGCTTGACTCACGCTTTCTGTTCTCAATACACTCATTTCCTACCAAACATTTCAAATAATCCTATCAATATACCTTCACCATAACTAGCTCCATCCAACGAGAAGAGCAAAAACTACTACAATAATAACCAAGAACCAAGACAATACATAAACAAAAGAATATAATCCTGCAAAAAAGAAATAAGTCTCTGACAAACAATTTCTCTCGCAACGTCTCCCCCCCCTCCCCACCCCCCTCGCCACATTTGAACCGTCTCCTCCACGCTTCCTCTTCCTCCGGCCATCGCGAAACAGAATATTCCCATAAGCAACCTCGGTAGCTCCGATCCGAAGTAACAGTTCCCCGAAGAAATATATTCTCGCTCCCTCCCCCCTATCACAACGTCAGCGGTTTCGAAACGTAGCAAACAGCCCGGGAATCCTTTTTCCCCGTAGCGGTGATCACCGCGGAGAGGCGGGGTTCCCATTCAAATGGCTCGCGGATGCCCTGATACACAAACACTCGGCCCGAAATGAAGCATCGATCCGGAATCATGAACAGAGTCGGCCACGGTATAAAACAGTTCCCGATAAACGTCGAATTTCAATTTATCAATCCGCCCCATAATCCGAGCGGAAGAGGCTGCTCGAATAGCGGCGAATCAATCGGCTCGCCCCTCGAATGAACCCAATTCTATCATACAGAAAAGGGGGGGGGGGGGGGGTCTAAGAAGGTCTATCTAAGGGGGTCTAAGAAGGTCTATCGAAGGGGTCTAAGAAGGTCTATCGAAGGGGTATCGTTCGCTAAAACCGAGCCGAATGAAGGATAGACGTAATATCGTAATATCGTTAATAATAATATTATAATATAATTGATAATAATATTGTAGTATCCTTGAAAATATTATTGTAATATCATTGGCAAAAATATCACAATATCATTGATCATAGTATCATAATATTAACCTTGGTAAAAATATTATAATATAGTTGATGATAATATCATAATATAGTTGATGATAATATCATAATATCATTAATAATAATATTATAATATAATTGATAATAATATTATAGTATCATTGATAATACTATTGTAATATCATTGACAAAAATATCACAATATCATTGATAATAATATTATAATATAATTGATAAAATATTATTATATTATAATAATATCATAATATCATTAATAATAATATTATAATACATTTGATACATAATTGACATAACCTGACATAACCTTGGTAAAAATATTATAATATAGTTGATGAAATATATCATAATGACATTAATAATAATATTACAATAAAATTGATAATAATATTATAGTATCATTGATAATACTGTCGTAGCATCATAGATAATAATATCATAATATTATCCTTGGTAAAAATATCATAATATCATTAATAATAAAATATCCCAACATTGTCGATAATACCATCGTACAACAATAGCAAATAACCGAAGGAGACAACAAGTAACGGGGAAGAGATAACAAGTAGATAAAATAGTTAACAAGTAACCGAAACAGATAAGAAAGTAACCGAAACAGGTAACAAGTAACCGAAAGTCATTTCCGGCCGGTCCGGCCCCGCATCGGGCGCAACACTTCTCTCGGCTCGTCGGCCGAGAAGTGCACTCGAGGCACGCCCTCGCGCCTCGACGAAATCATTCGAGTCGGTCGCCGGGGCTCGCCGAGGTGCGGAGCCAATGCAAACACCTCTTCTCCGGGACCCCGGGAGGAAGACAAACACCGGGGGCCTCGCCGCGAGAGGCCGGTCCAAGTTGCTAACTCACTTGCTTATACGCGAAACCACTTCGACTTTTTTTTGCCTCGCGGAGCTCGAACGGCTCCTCGATCCTGGCGATCCGCCGACGTCTAAACTCGTCGGCAGTCTACCGGCGTCTAAACTCGTCGACAATCAACCGCGAGAATCGCCACGGTCTTCCATCGGTCCGTTTAGAGATCGAACGGTCCGAGAAGCGGAACACTGTTTTCAGAGCACCACGTGTAATTCCCTGTTCTATGAGGTTCGTTTACTTATCGCCACGAGAGAGAGGAGCTGATTGGATTCATTTTTATGGGACTTAGGGACGCTGGTATCTTGTTCTTTCTTCTTGCTTCTTTTTGCGGGAAAGTGTTTGTGCTTCGAGATTACGGTTGCTGGTTCAATAAGGTTGACTGATGGCTGTTATTACGTGACTTTGGATCTTCTGGCGGATTTACGCGTTTTTAGAGTTTGTCAGTAGAGTTTGACGAGGCGCATAACCGTGGGATCGGCGATGTTAACGTGATCAGTAGGTTGCAAACGACTATGCGTTTCTCTTGAATCTAATGTTTAATTTATGGTTTGGTATTTTAGTTTTTATTTATGTAATGGCGTTTAAGTTTTAATTTAGGTATTGATATTTTAGTTTTAATTTAGGTATTGGTATTTTAGTTTTTATTTATGTATTGGTGTTTTAGTTTTAATTTATATAGTGTGGTATTTAATTTATAATTTATATATTGAAACTTAATTTCTAATTTATATATTGAAACTTAATTTCTAATTTATATAGTCATATTTAATTTCTAATTTATATATTGATATTTAAGTTTTAATTTATATTAATATTGATACTTAATTTCTAATTTATATTAATCTTGATACTTAAATTCTAATTTATATTAATCTTGATACTTAGTTTCCAATTTATATTAATATTAATACTTAATTTCCAATTAATATTAATATTAATACTTAATTTCCAATTTATATTAATATTTAAATGCTAATTTATATTAATCTTGATACTTAATTTCCAATTTATATTAACATTGATACTTAATTTCCAATTTCTACATTGATATTTATTACAGTGAAAAAAGCACCCATCCTTGTAACTACAAAAATATAGTACGTCAACGGGTTAACACTCTTCGACGGTTCGAACACCGTCAGCTGTTCCGTCGTCTGCTCCCGTTGTCCGCTCTTATTGCAATCGATACGCGTATTTTAAATATAGCATCGTCGCTCGCTGAAAAGTTGACGCAACGAAACGAGATCGACACATCCTGTACATAGGTACGACATGTCCTATACATAGGTCCGACGTGTTCTATACATAGGTCCGACGCCGGCCGTCGTTGTTTCGTTTACTTATCGATGGACAGGAGATTGGAACTTTTTCTTTTTTTTTTTTTTTACTAAATATCTGCCACATCCAGTTGCCGGATCGCTCTCGCTCCGGCGGTGGTCTACACGTTGTGTTCTTGTTTTCTGCGGGAATTGAGAAATATTTATGATGGTAGCGTCCTACGGGGGGGGGGGGGGGGGGCGCAAAACTTTTATACGTTTCTATCGATCCATCAATTTCCGCCTGAATTGTGGCCGATGGAAAAACCGCTCTGTATAAGTTCGCTTATCAATATATCCGGCAGACCGTGCTCCTTTTTTTTCTTCTTCTTCCTCTTGTCGGTACGTTCCCCGTGTAATTAACAGATCACCTGAATAACGCTGCGAAAGCATCCCGCGGACCCGTTTCGGATAATTATGTTGTAATTTATGATAATGTACGCGGATATCGCGGTTTTAATTTCGTTTAAAGTTTCACGTAGCCGACGATGTAATTAGTTTGAATTTTTAATAGAGATAATATCGATTCGGTGTGGCGTTAATATTGTGGAAATTGTTGCAGTTGTTTCTTTAATTTGTTTGGTGATGGTATAACAAACTTATTGGACAATTATGTTTCATTATTAATTTTTACGTTTGAGATAGTGCACTTTAATTTCATGGAAATTTCAACGAAGTAAACGATGCAATTAGTTTCAATTTCTAATCAAGAAAACATCGATTTATTGCACTGTTAATATTATATAAAATATCACGGTTCTTTCTTTAACTACTTTGATAACGATCCACTAATTATGTTCAATAATTAGATATTATTATCATTTTTTTCTGTGATAATAATGTACGCGGTATAGTTCCTCCAATTTCATACAAATTTCAACGAAGCAAACGATGAAATTAATTTCCCTAGAGCAATATAAACACTATAAGAACTCTATAAGAACTACAAGAGCTCTATAAGAATTATGAGAGCTCTATAAGGCCTATGAGAGCTCTATAAAAACTATAATAACTCTATAAGAATTATAAAAGCTCTATAAGAAGTATAAGAAATCTATGAGAACTATGAGAGCTCTATAAGAACTATGGGAGCACTATAAAAACTATAATAACTCTATAAGAACTATAAGAGCTCCATTAGGCCTATTGACAGCTCTATGAGAACTATAAGAAATCTATAATAACTGTGACAGCTCTATAAAATCTCTATAAGAACTATGAGAGCTCTATAAAATCTCTATAAGAACTATGAGAGCTCTATAAAATCTCTATAAGAACTATGATAACTTTATAAGAACTATGACTCTATAAGAACTATAACAGCTCTATAAGAACTATAAAAGCTCTATATATAATAGCTATAATAGCTCTATAAGAACTATACGAGCTGCGTAAGAATTATGAGAAATTTATAAAATCGCTATAAAAGCTATAAAAACTCTATAAGGTCTTCATAAGAACTATAAAACCTATAAAAACAATAAAAACGATGAAACCTCCACGGAACCATGAGAAGTTCCATCGGCACGCGAAGATCCCGCGAAAAGCGAAGAATACAAAATGCAGCCGACGCCGCCGGTTGCGCGGACTGCTCTTCAGAATCATGTCAAGAGCAAAGATAAACATTGTTTGCGGGGATGCTCTCGCGAGGTTTCCTCGAGGACGCAAAAAGAACGAGCGACGGAAAGAGGTAGACACAGGGTATAACGCGCGAGAGAAACCGGCGCGGCGGGGGAAAAAAAAAAGGAAAAGAGGAAGTCGACGTCGACGGCGGTTGTTTCGCGAGTCGTATTATGCGGTGTTAATGATGATGAGTGAAGCCCCGTCTTCGAACTCGAGATTCTCCCCTCCCAGGTTTGTTTGCACGATCCTCGTCGTCGTCGTCGCGCCGCAGAGACCACGACTTCCATTCGGTTCTATAAACACGAGCCCGTCCCCCGAACCCTTTTCTTTGGCGAACAAGCCGAGGCTTTCCTTGAGTAGAGAGAGAGACAGCTCTTCCTCCCTCCCTTCCTACCGCCCCATCGCTACCGAGAACAGACCCGGCTTAATGCCGGACCGTTTCTACCTGTGCGCGAGTTCAAGGGAATTGTTTCGAGTGAGCTCGGCCGCTATTGTTGCGTGTACCGCGAAGGGCGCCCGACACAATGCGCCCTCTCGTCATTCGGACGACACCTGAAATAATAACGCCGGCGATATTTATAAAATTTCTTTTTATTGGTCGGCGGTATTTATAGAATCTCTTTTTATTGGTCGCCGCAATTTATAGAATTTCTTCTCATTGATCGGCGTAATTTATAGAATTCCTTGTCATTGGTTTGCAAAATTGATAGAATTTCTTCTCATTTGTCAACCAAATTTCCAAGGTTGAAATCGCTATAGATTGTTACAACATACGCTGATTTATTGATAACGGTCGGGTCGGTTATGCGAGTCTTGTAAGTTGGGAGAAACTAGTGCGATCGCTGCGACGTGTTACACAGAGGAGAAAAACTGCAAGAGCTCTATAAGGCCTATAAGAGCTCTATGAGAACTGTAAGAAGTCTATAAGATCTCTATGAGAGCTATAAGAAATTTATTAGAACTATAATAACTGCATAAACAAAATTATAAGAACTGTAAGAACTCTATAAGGACTATAAGAAGTCTATAAGATCTCTATAAGTATTATAAGAACATTATAAAAACCATAATAAATCTGTAAGAACTATAAGAGCTCTATAAGAATTATAAGAAATTTATAAGATCTCTATAAAAACTACAGGAACTATAATTAGTTTATAAGAACTATAAGAACTTTATAAGAACTATAACTCTATAAGAACTATAAGAGCTCTATAAGAATTATAAGAACTCCATAATACTTATAAGAGCTCTGTAAGAACTATAAGAAATTTACAAGTTCTCTATAAGAACTATAATAACTCTATAAGAACTATAAGAGCTCTGTAAGAAGTATAAAAATTTTATAAGAACTATGAAAGCTCCATAAGAGCTATGAGAAATCTATAAAATCTCTATAAGAATTATGACAGCTCTATAAGGCCCATGAGAGCTCTATAAGAAATCTATAAGACTTCTATAAGAATTATAGGAGCTCAATAAGAACTATAATAAATCTGTAAGTACTATAAGAACTTTATAAGAACTATAATAAATCTGTAAGAACTATAAGAACTTTATAAGAACTATAATAAATCTGTAAGAACTATATTAACTCTGTAATAACTATAATGACTCTATAAGAACTATAATAACTCTATAAGAACTACAATAACTCTATAAGAACTATAAGAACTCTATAAAAACTATAAAATCTATGAGAACTCTATAAAAACTATAAAATCTATAAAAATGATAAAAACCCTGAAAACTATGAAAACCATAAGAAGCCCTATAAAAAATCGACGTGATCGACTCTGTGGTCCACAGTCCCTGGAACTAATTTCTCCGTGACCCGTGCCCATTCGCCGTGGCTCACAGTTTTACGGAAAACCGATCCGTATTTAACTCGACGGTACGGGCGGGCGGAGGTATACCGGGGTTCTTGTGTACAGAGGCGGGCTGCGGGAAACGTCTTTAAGTTAAATATTATGTTTGCCGTACGGTGGCGTCTCCGATGCGGAGGACGTTATAGGAAGAAGCTACGTGACGATTCCGCGATGGCAATATCGAATCCAGCTTCCGAAGCGTCTCGCAGTAAATCGAAATAGCGCAACCGTGAAACGGTGGAAACACGAAAGATGTCGAGAGACGATTCCCCCCCTCCTCCCTCCTCCTCCTATCTCCTTCCACTCTTCTCCCCGCTACCTTCGACGTTTTTCACTTTTCTCATTTTTCAGCTTCGCCAGAGACCAAAGTCTCCGGGCCGGAGCTCTTTACGGCGGATAAAAATCAGTCGCGGGAGAACCGTCGCCGCACAAACGCATCCTGATGAGCACGTTTTTTCGCGGCTTGTCGCGCGAATTCATCGCGTCCCGTCTAACCACTGCCGCGTCCCCTGTGTCCCATGAATTTGTTATTTATTTGTCTGTGAGAGAGACAGGCAGAACAAGAAAGACAGGTAGAGATAGAAAGAGAGAGAGAGGTAGAGAGAGAGAGAGCCGGAGAATGAAAATGTGCACCCGGAAAGTCGAACGTTGTTAGTCTCGCTAATGAATGTCATTCAGAAGTGCGGCCACCCTTTGGTTATACGACGCGAGCGTCGTCGCGTTTTAATAATCGGGAGCCGGCTGCCGGGGCTCTGATTTGTTAAATGTTTGATGGACGGCTTTACTTAACCCCTTGCACTATAATAACCAGTCATACTTGTGATAAGGATTCCACATTAGATCTACTATGCATATGTAAATCATTGAGTTCCTGCAAATCGAAATTAAATAAAATTCTTCTTCTATAATAAATCTATGGAATACAATAATTTAAGATTAAAAATAATTTAAAATTTTTAGGAACTATAGAACTATATAAAAGTTAAATAAATCTATAGAATACAATAATTCCTAAAAATTTTAAATCTAAATAAAATTAAATTCTTCTTCTATAATAAATCTATAGAATATAATAATTTAAAATTAACAATGATTTAGAATTTTTAGGAATTATTGTATTCTATAGATTTGTTTAACTTTTATATAGTTTTTAACTTTTTATTAATTGGCACTTAGTTTCCGAGAAAATAAAGTTCGAAAATTATCGAAATTATCGAAACTGTAAATTATTAAATAATCTTTAAAACTATTCTATCTTACAAATTAACAAACTTTAATATAATTTTATCAACATCCAAATGATAACCTGGCGAAATACCGCCATTTAAATATTTTTACTTTCTATTGTTACTAAAGAAGTACATTAAATTTACTGAAGATATACGAAGATGATTAATTTCTTATTTAAACAGCGCCGATAAATGCAAAAGTTTGAGCCTGCAATTATATTATTATTTATATTATTCGCACGACTGTACGTATTCGCGATTATCATTAAGTAGCAAATGCAGAACGAGGAGGCGATATAATTTAATACGCGGCGCGCAGGAATTATTAACGATACGAAATTTGCGTGCAGAGGAATTGTTAATGTCCTAAATACGCGAATGTAATAATGAAATTCGAAATATCGGTGTTACATTTTTAATACGACGGTGTACTGGATAATTACATTACGGTAATTACACAATTATGTATCACGATATCGATCCCTGTACGAATATTACGCGTTTGCCATATATCAATGTACATGACAATTTAACGAATGTTGTAAATATTGTAAATATCCGCAGTGAGCATTGTTAATAATATTTGGACATTTTTTAAAATAGGATAATTCTTTCCAAAGTCGAATAAATGTCTTGAAGTTTGCGTAAAATGTTAAATTAATTACAATGGTGGAAAATAAATAAATGGTAGATAAATAATTGTACTAAAACTAATTGATAATGCTTTTAAAATTTTACTGTCTATAACGAAAATTTAAATGGTGTGGTTTTCAGGTAATTTGATCTAAATTAAATTAACTATAGCTATTGCAAGATGAGTAAATTACCTGCTTTTAATTTAAAAATCGCTATTCTCACGAAGTAACAATATTAAATGATTTAAATAAAATTTTCATTATATACATAACTTATACTGTACTTGAAAGTCTTGCTATAGACTCAGATAAAATAATTAGTGAAAATCCTTCTCAATTTATTTTATACTGGTTTTTATATTATTTAATACTTAACCCTTTTACTCATTCCACACGACACTGAACTAATAATAAATGAATCCTTCTAACACCTAAATAAAATTCAGATTACTAAGCGAAATTATAAGAAAATTATTGCATTTTCAGACTTGCGAACCCTTTTTACATAGACGATACATTGTCACTGGATAATAAATAATTTCAATTCGACAAAAAAACCACTGAGAATCGAGCCGGGTTCTCGAATTCGTCGAGAATTTTTCCGCTCGGCCGGTGAAACGCCATAATGGGCCCCAGAAAGGAGGCGCGGGCCCCAGCGGAAATAGTAATCGCGCGATGCTATGGTCGGATGCCCGGCATTAATACCGTGACGCGAAAGATTTCGGTTGCCCTTTTTCTGGGCACTGTTTGCGGGCCGCCTCGTCATAATTTCAACGCGGTTTCCAACCCGGGCCCCCCTCCCCCCTCTCTTTCCGGCCGGCAATTGGGAACCGCAAATTCGACCGGTGCATGCTTGACGCCCTGTCGGATGCGATTACGGTGTTATAGAGACAATTGCATAACGACGCGCATTAAATCTTAAGGTATCGTGAATTGGAAAAACGGGACCGTGTGTCACGTGAGGAGCCTGCTGGTCACGTGAGTCAAGGGATTGACCTAAACCCAGCTACTGGTACACAGTATTTTTAACAATGATTGCTTGCATTTTTCTATTTCGTCGTTTTTGTTAATATATTTCTTTTATATATAACTTTAATATTAATTTCAATTTTAATTTAATTTCAATTTAATTTTAATTCAATTTTAATTTAATTTCAATTTAATTTTAATTCAATTTTAATTTAATTTCAATTTAATTTTAATATTATATTAAGACTGTAATTTGAATATTATATTAAAATTGTATTAAGTAGGAGAATATATGTAATTATGGAAGTATTAATTTCCTGCTTGCGAATACATATGTGTTAATATATGTATTTATTAAATGTATATATTAATATGAATACAATACATATTAAATAAGTATATATTAACACTTTGCACTCAAAGCCATTTCAATTAAAAACCTAAAATCATTTTCCTGCTTATACTGTCTCTATTTTATATAACAAAATTAATTCTATGAATATGAAAATGAGTCCGGTGACTAACATATAACAATTACACTTTCAACAATTTCATTAATCTAACCTCCAACGATTTTTATAAAAATAATTTTCCAACGTATTAGAGCCATTTTAATAGCGCCGCAGGGTCGCCGCAAAGTTGCCGCAGAGTCGTCGTAAAGTCGCCGTAGAATCGCCGCAGAATCGCCGCAAGTGTCAATATACATTAAAATATATCAAATACATATCTCCACACAAAACAATTAAACAACACAAAATATCACGATAAAAAGCAATAAAATAGTACAAATTAGATCAAAGAACAGAAGAAATTTCCTTCGCCGTCTACGTCATCTACAAACGCATTTATCCACTTCGCCTTCGGTCAGCTTTTTAAGCAAACAATCCAAGAGTCTCTTTCGCAATAAAAATAGCCGTAATATTTCACGGATTGCCGTGGCAGAAAAAGAGCTCTAGCATTCCGGAAAATTTGGCCGACAGAAATCCGTAAAGGGGTGAAAGTCCCGCGTCGAATTTTCCAACCCCTTCCTCTTCCACGGATTTGTGCCGCCGCGAGAGATTCGTCCGCGTGTCGCGGTTAAAAAAGTTCCTCGGTTTTTCAGGATTACGAGCGACGGCAACCGGCGCAACGCAAGACACCCCAAGCGTCGTCGTCGTCTTGTCTCATCGTTTCCCGTGTAACCGCACACGCGGAGCAAGGAACGTCGACCTAGGAACTTCTCAACTCGCGGGGAAAAATTGTCGCGAATTTTCAGCGTAAATCATATTCGCCTACCGTGGATGCCTTTAAAATAATTCTTAAATTACAATAACTAAATTAATTAGATACTGTGGTAAATTAGGGAGACATTTTATGTGTAAGAGAATAATATTAAAGCAGACAGTAGAGTGATTATTGGACGCTTTTTTATTTATTTCTATTTATTTTTATATATTTTTATTTATTTTTAATGGAGGGGTTTGATTATTCGATTTAAGGGAATTTTCTTGTGTTACGTTATTGTTTATTAAATAATACTAGGGGGAACATTTTTTGATAAATGGAGGTAGTTAGTATTGTTAGTATTACTTGATATTATTATTTAATATTATTCTTATTATTTAATAATACTATCACTATTTAATTATATATTAATTTCGATGTGTGTGTGTGTGTGTGTATGCAAGCCTGGGGAAACATGCTGTGATAAATAAAACTAATTCTTCTTTATTATTGTTATATTATTATATTATTATTATTATTTAATATTAACCTTATCTTGTAATAATACTATTACTATATAAAATATACATATATAGTTTTTAAATTATACAGAGACAAAGCGCAGTGTATTTTTAAAGAACAAGCAAGCGACGACGTCCACCTCGAAATCTAAATCGTCCATCTAAAAGGTTCACGAGACAGGTGTCCTCCTTTATACACTTAATATACAACGATTTATCTGAAAAAGCGAACCTCCATAATGAACAATAATTAAGATAAAATAAAGATAAAATTAAAATAAAATAACGAGTCTAACGCATCAATTAATGCGAAAGTCAACCCCCTTTGAATTGCTATAACCGCAGGCTACCCTGAACCGCCTAAGTTCTCTCTGTCGATCCGGAGCCGGTTGAACCCCCTTCAACCCCCTCGGCGCCGAGCAATTCGTCGGCGAAGCCCCGTCGCACTTCGTCACGGCAGCATGTTTCTTGACAGAAGGTTAATAAAGTTTTTCCAACTCGCATAAATCAACGACGTTCTTTAACTTAAAGGGGGGGGGGGGGGGGCACACGGGGGGTGTGCGCGCCGCGTTGTCCGTGGAGGACGGCCCATAAAAGCAACAAAGTTTAATGCGTTTCAATAAATTCCACGCTACACACCTTCTTCTTCTTC
>NC_135772.1:2760558-2769013 GCF_028453695.1 Augochlora pura
CATTTTGTTTAAGAATACTCGAATCTCTGTGGAATACGCCGACTTTTTGAATCATTTAAAAACTGTCTGAAATAGTGGAATGCGAATGCAATATTTCGATACGCGGGAACCAGTTACACACACCTACACACACATATATATATATAGAAATACATAGATACTATACATAGATGTATAAGCGGCGCTCGAATGGAATTGATCCGTTCGGAAAAACGAATGCACTCGGCGCTGTAAAAACTGATCAATTTCTATGAGGATGAAATTGAAAAGTGCCCGAATTTTTATGAATCTTCCTCTCTACCGCGGCCAATCGATATTCATGCAAATATTTCAATCACGGTGGGGGAATATAACTGCAACGATGCATCCCCCAACCGTTAAAATGTAAACGAGCAAATGTTTGTAACGATCGCTTTTTCACGAATCTATTTGCCGCGCCGTGAAACCAACGATTTTACCGGTTCGCGAAAGAGAGCGATTACAAGGTATGAACTTTCCGATTTTTCTTAACACCTTCCGTGATTTTAACGGGAGAAAATCAGAGCGGAGATTAGCGTTAATAGGCTGTTAAGTATGAATATTGTTCTGTTCTTTTATCGCTGTATCTATCGAGGTCTAAAAACGACTGATAAAAATTTATATATTATCAATATACTATGTACTACATTATCAGTGTAATATATAGTATGTATATTCCTAGTTTATACTAGTGTATATTAATACTGCTACATAATAAATATACTATACTGTTAACACATTAAAGGCGGAGGATCTTGACGAAAGTATGCCAGGTAACGCTTCAAACCACAAAACATACTAAATACAAATGTAAAGTGCGCATGGATTGCGCAATGAGGTTGCAAACCGTACTAATATGACTCCCGCCTTTAAGCTACAGTCGAGATAAATCGTATTACTACGTCTTCCACCTTTAAGCTACAGTCGAGATAAATCGTAGTACTACGACTCCCGCCTTTAATGTGATAATATATATATATTATTACTATATATCATAATATAACACGACTTTACACCAAATATAACATACCATAAACATACACAATAATAATTTAATCTAAAATAAAATCCACATCAAACACGAGAAAATCAAAGTAAAAATGTCTAAAATTAAAATAAAAATGCCCTTCAGCATCAATAAAATCAACGATACACCAACAATCTTTTAAAATCATTGCTCCTCGCAGAAAAGTCCCAATTCCTCTAATTTCCTCCAAATTCCTCTAATTTCAGACCATCCGAACCGAGACACATCGTCGATGATGAAACAAGCCTAATCGAGACACGGTAACGTCATCCCCCGATGTTAATTTTTCCAGGGTCGGTATATGAATCGCCATCGATCTAGGTAAATCCGGGATCGACAGCGGCCGCCTGGGTGAAACGGGTCTCCGCTGCTCCCAGCGCGCGGCACATCCATCTCCATAAATACTGTCGAAGTACTCTCGAAGACACACCGTGAATATACGCGAGAGAATTCCAACGGGACGATCCACGATGCGTCATTCACCGTAATGGTTTAAAAGCTTTCGTTGGTGTGGGCGCGCGCTTTCACCGCGCGAGGACAAGGGCCGAAGGCGGCCCGGAGCGGACGAAGGGGACGGGGAGCCAGAGAGAGAGCGAGCGAAAGAGAGAGAGAGAGAGTCATAGAGAGTGATAGAGACATAGCGAGTGCTAGCAAGAGAAAGATAGAGAGAGAGAGAGAGAGAGATAGAGAGAGACATAGAGAGTGATAGAGACATAGCGAGTGCTAGAGAGAGAAAGATAGAGAGAGAGAGTGATAGAGAGAGACATAGAGAGTGATAAAGACATAGAGAGTGTTAGAGACATAGAGAGTGTTAGAGACAGAAAGAGAGACATGGAGAGTGTTACAGAAAGAAAGAGAGAGCCATAGAGAGAGTGATAGAGAGAGAAAGAGAGAGTCATAGAGAGAAAGAGAGCCATAGAGAGAAAGAGAGCCATAGAGAGGGTGATAGAGAGGGAGAGAGGAGGGTGTTCCCTGTCGGCGAGGAGAGGACTCCGGGTTCGAGGATAAGTGCCGTATTGGCATTTGACTGCCGGCTAGGGGGCACGTCTGGGAAATGTACAGCACGGTTCCCGAGGAATGGGAAATGGGTTGGCCGGGATGCTGATGGTATGAGATGCCTTCGAATGGATGGTTGTCTGAGCCCATCCACGGCGGAACAGAGAGACCTTCGAGTGTCTCCATTGGAAAGGGCCCCAGACGTTCGATTCAATCGAACCGAATTCCTTGCCGTTGAATTCCGGCCGAACTTTAGGGGGCTCCGTCGCGCCCGTCTCCGTGACGTCTAAACGACGGTGAACGGGAGGGGACCAGCCTAAGGAAAAGTCCCTTGCTAAAAGCGCCGCACCCCACCCCGTTTTAGAGAAGAGATTGCTCGACCGGCTTAGGCGTTCGCCTAGACGCTGTAATTTCGAGCAATGAAACATTCTACCGATACCTCGCCGATTAATTGCGACGCCGTTGCACGGAATTTTCGTTTGGAAGAGAAAAGGGAGCGAGATGGATCTCTTCATGTCTTAGCAACCACCACTAATACTCTTTATGACACGGACGGGAATAGCTGGCTATTTTTGAGCTCAGGACTTTCGGCTAGCATCTGCCATGCAATTTAGATTGAAATTACTCGTCCAGCCGAGAGAACGTACACTTTATCACTCAACTTTAGGATTTCGCTTCTCTCGGCCTCGATAGCCAAGACGTATCATAAAAAAAGGAAAGTTCCGAAGGGTGAGTCCCATGTTAGTTTGCAACGGTGGCCAGCCGTGATCACACCTGGAGGAATTTCCCGTCTTTGTTAAAATATCGCTGTCGCTCCCCGCCTTCCATATCCCAGCAACTTCCCAAAAGGACGCGCCGAGGCGCGAAGGAAGGGCGCCTTCTCGAAACAGACTCGCCGATTGGTTATTGCCAAAATCGTGGAAAACCAATCGGCAAGTATTAGAAACGCGCGAGAGGGGTAGCAGTTTACCTCGAGAGACAACATTTTATCGAACGTCAGAGTTGGAATAGAATTCGAGGACCTCGGACCTCCGAAGGAAAGGTGTAAATAGCACGAGGGTAAGTATGTAAGTTTTTTCGCCACTAAATTCCGGTCCTCTGTTGGATACAGTCCATACATGTAACGTCACAATTCGTCGCTATTATTGACGACGCCGTGACGCCCCAACAGGAAATATAGAGCAAAAGAGGAGATATAGAGCAAAAGAGGAAATATAGAGCAAGAGAAGAAATATAGAGCAAAAGAAGTGATATAGAGCAAAAGAAGAAATATAGAGCAAAAGAAGAAATATAGAGCAAAAGAAGTGATATAGAGCAAAAGAAGTGATATAGAGCAAAGGAAGAAATATAGAGCAAAAAAGAGATATAGAGCAAAAGAAGAAATATAGTATAATTTATAATTTTTCTCTATTTCTATCTCTATCTTTATTTTTCTCTATGGCTCTCTATCTTACTCTAATAACGTATATCTATCTCAAATAACGTCACAATTATCTCAAATAACGTCACAATTATCGCAAATAACGTCAGTCACAATCGCTATTACTGCCAACGCCGTGACGCCCCAACAGTTAATTTCTGTTCCCGTCGAAGCTCTGTCTTCACCGATTACACGTCGCTGCGAGAGCCGGCCGGCTCGCGTTATTAATAATTAATAAGCCGGGCTCTTTGGCCGCGTTACACCGATGCATAAACCTTCGCATAATGCCGCGCGTGATCCCGATACCGTCGCGTCATCCCCGATACGAAGATAGATAGTCGGACAGCGGCACCGGGAAGCGATTGGAAGTCGCGCCCGTTTAGGACGATTCCGGAATCGGATCACGCGCGCGCGGTTTGTTCGTCGTGCGGTCGCAATATCGTAGATCTCGGCCACCGGTCACCCAAGAGAACTGATATTTATGTCCCGCCCTGGGCCGAGATAAATATGAAAAGGATGGGAACGGAACAAAAGACGGTTGCCGCGCCCCGGTGTCGCTTTGAAAGTCCGCGCTCGATCTCCGCTTCCTTATAGAACTTTAATAAACTTTAAGTATGATACACCGAACGGCGCGCGACCGGCGTGAATAATCGCACGTCGGCGATTTGATTCCTCGCTGGACCTTTCTCCTCGCGACACGTGTTATCGATACAGACGAAGACGGTATTAGGTTGTTACAAGTGAATTTATCCCGGCGGTTCAGCGTAATCTCAAAATTACGCGATCGTCATAGAAATGCGTCTGCCCTCTCTTCTACCCAGCCTTAGCCCGCAATCGTTATACAGGGCGTCTTAAAATTATTTCACAAGGTGCCTCGAAAACCCCCAATTTCCCGTAAGATATATAATTTTGAAAGACCCTGTACAAGCGGTCCCTTGGAGGTCGCCCACGCGATTCAGCCATCACGAAATGGTAACGCGCGATTCCTCGTACGAGAACGCGTCTTTTAATCCAGTCGAACAATGGTAACCAACGTGCCGGCAAAATGAAAAGGGTGGTAGAGAATGAGAGAGAGAGAAAGAGGGAGAGAGAGAGAGAGAGAGAAAGAGAGAGGTCTGGCGTGATTCGCGCGGATGGAACCGGGGGTTAAATCAGCGTGGTCGGAACCCCGGGCGCGGGATCCACCAACAGTCGAGGAGATCTTCGCGAGGAGAGAGAGGTGCCTGGGAAAAGGAATAACGGGGATCCGCAGGGATAGGATACGGTTCAATTATACCTGTTCCTCTTTTCTTCCGCGGCTGCCTCTCGGCCCGGATAGAGGAGGCGAAATAACAATGCTCGGTAAGATAAACACGCGATAAGCGAGTGGCATCGCGAACGAAATGAAACTCCATCGTGTCTCTCGTACAAAGGAGACTCTCTCTTTTCTTCCCTACCTCTTCCCCTCAACCCCTACCCTCCGCCCGTTGTTCAATTTTCTTGTTGTTCCCATCGCCGCGCTGGAAACGCTGATCGGCTCGTCGTCCACCTTCTTCCATTGCGTTCTAAGCTACGCTTTCGCTGTTTGTTGCTGCTACGTGGAACAATGATAACAGAACTATTTTCTTTGACGCGGTTAGGAGCAACCTCGTTAGCAACCATTCATGGTATCGGGCGTCTTGAACGCGGCAGTGCCACTTGTTTAAACGAATTGTTCTACGGCTGTAAGACGGTTCGGATAATGGAGGTCTGGAGTGTCGTACTGTGGTATTTTTGTTTAGAACGGATAGAAGAGATACTAAAGGATATTTGTACTAAAGGATATTACAGGATGGATTTTTCTGGGGAAACATTGTTTGCTGCAATATAATATAACTACGCAGTATAATATAATATAGGATAGTATAATATACTATAATATAAAATAAGATAGTATTGTGTACTATAATATCATATAGGATAGTATAAGCATAGTATAATATAATATATTGTATAGGATAGTATAAGCATACTATAATATAATATATTGTATAGGATAGTATGAACATAGTATAATATAGTAATATACATAAAGAACAGTATAATATATGATGCTATAGCATAGCATAATGTAGTATATCATAGGAAAGCATAGTCTAGCCTAGCCTAGCACAGTGTAGTGTACTATAGTATAATATATTGTATAGGATAGTATGAACATAATATAATATAGTAATATACATAAAGAACAGTATAATATATGATGCTATAGCATAGCATAACGTAGTATATCATAGGAAAGCATAGTCTAACCTAGCCTAGCACAGTATAGTGTACTATAGTATATTATAATACAATATAATATATAATAATTCGAATAAAAATTCAACAGAACCACGCGACTTTAAGGTAAAAGCATCAACCCCCCATTAGGTTAAGTATTAAAAATTTATCTCTTCTCGCGACTAATTACAAATTATTAATTCTATAATATTATTATCATATTATTAATTCTACAATGTTATTATCATTTCTCAGCTGTGATTTTAATCGCAACTCGTCGACTTCGTTTCCATAATCACTGAACGAAGAGATTTTAAGAGCTAGGTGGCTCGAGGGAACAACGTGCCCCGAATCAATAGCGTCGGAAGTGAAGTCAGTATAACGTAAATCCTACCCTATCCACGTCCTTAGCGTGCCTCCTTTCGCCACCTTTCTTCATCACCCCCCGTTCCTTCGTCGTTCCTCCTCATCCCGAGTCCCTTTCTCATTATTATACCACACATTTTCTTTTTACCTTCTGTCTTCATCGTGCACGGCCTTTTACCTAGAGACTCGACGCTTTCCTCCCTCCCTCTCTCTCTAGGGTTCGTTCTCTCTCTCTCTCTCTCTCGTTTTCTCTCTCTCTTTCTGGGGTTAGTTTTCTCTTTCTCTCTCTCTAGGGTTCGTTCTCTCTCTAGGGTTGCTTCTCTCTCTCTCTCTAGGGTTCGTTTTCTCGCTTCGGTACCAGCGCACGGCCCGTTCTATTTTTCGTCCTCTTCATCTATCTTCGTTAATGTTTGTCCGCTTTATTTCTCCTCGGTCGTTCCTCGTGACGTGGCCCCTCGTTTTTCTTCTCTTTCCACCGGTCCTACGTCCCTATTTCTCTTACCAGTTACTTTTTCGTAATTTCCTATTGCTGATACTGAGTTCCCAGCACCGGGAATTCCTCTCTCTCTCTTCCTTTCTCTCTCTACTTCTTTTCATTTTTCTCTTTCCCTCTTTTACTCTTCTTTTTAATTTTTCTCTTCGATTGACAGCGATTGTCCATACAGTAGAAATATTTCTATTTTAGGCGATCCTTCTACTTCTTTTCCTTTCTCTCCGTTTCCCTCCCTCTCTCTCCCTCTCTTTCTTACTCTCGATTTAAGAATGAAATATTTTTAATTCCTCTCAATGAGTACCATCTATCCTCAAATTCTCCTACCACTTCTGCGATGATACTATTCTACTGTCACTAATACACATTGGCGTGCTGCATATAGCTTAAATTGAAGCTGAGAGTGTCTACTTGAACACCCTGGAATGTATATTCCTTTAGAGTGACCTAGTCATTTTTTAAAATAAAAAAATTCAACTTTTCCAACATTACCTTGCAGCCTGGAATTCTAGGATCGAGGTTAGGTGAATTTTAAAATATGTTCTCGATAAGTTGTTTTAAGGAAATTTAGCTTAAATTGAAACTGAGAGTGTCTACTCTACTGAGCTGTCTACTCTTTGCGCTCAAGCGGCGACTCTGAGTCACCGGTAAAAATGTTACAGCACTTTCCAAAATAATTCTTATTTTATGAAAAATTAAATTTCAAAAATTATTAAAAGTACAACCGTTGTTGTATGAGTTACAGGATGCAATTTCAACTGAACATAACCTCTTTACCTTATAAAATGGAAATGCTGTACGTTAGAAAAATTATTTTAGAGTCACAGTTAAAACGGCTTCGAGCGCAAAGGGTTAATATCCTTCGAATACGCTGGGGCGGGGGGCGGTGCTCTCCTCGAGGCGCGTTTCCGGTTCGGCGGATTGCGGGAGCATCGCGCTGGACCGTAGCCAACTGCCGTTCGCCCGGTGTTTCAGACAATGCATCCCTTAAGCGGCCTCTGACTATGAGATGTTTAAACAACGATTCGAGGTCGGCCACCGGCGAACGATCGAGTGGGCCCCCTTCCAGTTCGAGCCAATTGCTAAATGGCTGTTGTCCGACGCGCCTGCTTTCTCTCTCCCCTCTGAATAACCGAGGGGGGCGAGGAGGGGGGGAGTCCCGGGAACGACGATAAGAAAAATGGGGGCAATTAGTTCCCCGGGGTTTCAAGAAGTAACGAGATATTGACGAATCGCGCGGGAACGGGGTTACGGTTTTGTTCACCTTACGAACAGAGAGAGAAAGATAGAGAGAGAGAGCACGGTGGTCTTCCCGACTATTTGTTATCGCCGCGATTATTCCGCTAAATATGACAGCGGGACTTTAACAAACGTTTTAAATCGTCATCGTTTATCTCGTGCCCGTTTCGACGGTCGTCTTCTGGCACGCCGGCCGGTTAATCTTTCCCGAAGACGATGCCCTGGAGCAAGGGTACGTGAACGAACATTTTGGATATAGTACAGTGCGGTACGATATAGTTTTTAATATATTTAATATATTTATTTTCTCGAATATTTTATTCGAGCTCGATATTATGTTCGAACTCGCATTGTAAAGTTATTTCACTGTGTTCGCTTTTGCGCGATTTTATGAGACCGTGTTGGTATTAATATATTCAAGATTAATTTTAGATAATTATAGAATTAATGAAGCTATATTATTTATTTAGGCGTCGATGAGAAATTGATTGAAAAGTAAGGAACTTAGGGATAATTCTTACAATAATTCAATGTGAAAAGGAATTTAGGTTCCTATAGAACGTACTTAAATATAATATACTACTTACAATATTATATGATATAGTACAGCCTAATACGATGTACTATAATATAACACAATATAGTACAGTATAATACG
>NC_135772.1:2769113-2784184 GCF_028453695.1 Augochlora pura
TAATATAGAATAGCATATAATATAGAATAGCATATAATATAGAATAGAGCATAATTGAGATCATACATAGCGTGGCGCAGAGAAAACTTATGGAACACCCTAATACGAACTCGTTCCCTATTATCGACTGCTTTTAATTTCGACTCCTGATTGAACACCCTGAAAGTTGTAACGAATAAATAAAAATGGTAACAAAAAAATAAAAATTGTAATACTATGATATTAAAATCCCTGAAGAAAATATCCGCGGAATCGAGGAATTTTGAGGGTGGAAATCTGCATTTAGCATAATTCTAGAATTCGGCGAACGTGGAATCGGCGTCGTCGACTCCGTCGCGAACGATTGTTAACGACGAGCTGCGAAGCACAGGGCGAAAGGGTAGCAGTAAAAGGACTCTGTCGCGAGCCGGTGAAAACGTGTACCGTACGGGCGAAGAGATATCCACACAGCAGGGGAGGAAATCGACCGCGAAATGACCGTAAAAACGGAAGGGAGTCCGCGCGCGCGGGCGAACGGAACCGTCGTTTTTACGAGTGCTATAAATTCGATCGCGAGATACAAGGTATATATACGGATATGTAGGTAAATTCGATTTATGGCCGGCCGTAAATAATACCCGCGGAGACACGTTTCAATTACTCTAAACGATCCGTGTCTCCCGGGAGGATATCCGCGCGCGCTTCGACGCCGGTTACAATCCTGCCGCCAGTGTAATTCCCCCCAACCCCTCCCCCCCCCCCCCCCAGGTTCACGGTACAATCCTAATCGAACCTACGACGACCGATCATAAATCGGAATTATTTACTTTGTGTGATTTGTCTACTTTTACCGCTGTCTACGAAGAAAGAATTCAGTTTTACACCAATAGATCCGGTGACGAATATATTTCTGTTGAGAGAAATGTTTCTTTGTGTTACTTTTTATTTGCTTGTATTTGTTGTTTAGGTATAGTTATTTAGGCAGCGTTTTCTTTTAGGTAAATGGTAAGCTTTAGGAGAAGACGTAAGAGAGGGGGAATTATGTTATATTTTACTGTTAATATAATAGTGCTCTGCGGTTTTTATGGTTTTATTATTTATCGAGAAGCAAAGGTGATTTTTATCGGTAAAAAAGTTTCAAGTTTTTCCCTTAGAAATGCTATGACTTTTCCATAAGAAATTATATTCTATAAGAAACAATATTAAGGGATGATAAATTGTCAATCAGTTGTCTACGATTATAAAGTACTGAGTTAAAAATTATATAAATTACTAAGGATTTAAATATAGTAATGTACTATATCAAGTATAGTAATGGCGATTTATAATTATAATTTACTAATCTGTGGACAAATGATTGATTCATCTCATTTCATCCCTTGCTATTATTTCTTATAGAGTATCGTTTCTTATGGAAATACTTGACTTGCGAGGTTCCTTCGATACACTATTCTTCCAACTGTACTAAATAGTATAATAAACAAATTTTAATTATTAGTCCCAATTTTAATCGAAGCTTTTTTGTCAAATATAATCACGATCACTGACTTATTCTACTACAAATTAATTGCTTAATAATTACAATTGTCACGATTGCTTTCTATAACTAATTAAAAAATTGTGAAGATAAAATTAACATAACATAAAATTAACATAACGTAAAATTAACATAACATAAACTTATTAACATAAAATTAACCTAACACAGCATAGAATTATTAACGTAGAATTATAATAGATTCATCGAAGAATAAAAATTGTCTCAGCGTTTACTATAGCATAAAAATTATACTCTCTTCGATTATGACAATTATTAACATAAAATTAACGTAACATAGCATAGAATTATCGACATGTATTGCAATAGATTCGTCGAAGAATAAAAATTGTCTCAACGTCTGATTATCCACTTAAAAATTCTACTGTTTTCGATTATGGCAGCAGCATAGAAAGCGATCATTAAAATATGATTTAGGGCAAATTACATCAAGGATTATTATCAGCGGCGGATAATCGTTATCGCCGTCGGCTGACCGGAATTTACATTCTTCGTGGCGTACGCAAGTTTTAATTATACGAAAACAGCGGGCCGCGTTTATCCCTAATCAGCGCGGAGCTTTCTAAACTCTCCCGTCCGCCCCCTCCAGCTGTGGATTAATTCATAATGTTGCGTCAACAATGCGACACGGGGGTTAAATTTTGACGCGCGCGATAAATTCACGGTTAGTCACACCGGTAATCCATTCGAGCGGAGATTATCGGCGAATTTGGCCATTCAACGCGTCCGCGTCCGATTGTCGCGACGAAGAATGATAAAGTTTCAACGTGGGAACGCCGCGACTTGTGTTTCCAACCCTTTCGCGAGAAAATAATGTCCCGAATGGACGATAAATATAACGTTTTTGTAGCATGTATTTCTTTGGAAAGACGGAAGTTTTAGTGGAATTATCTGTCACTTGACAGTCGGTGGATTATTATTTTGTTTAGACGGTAAAATGTGCTGGGTTATGTTGGTAAGACTGTTTGCAACAATTTTTATAAATTTTGCAAATTTAGTGGCTTAATATCAGTGTTTTCAGAGGAAAAGTTATACAGAATTTAGTGAATTTGGTTTAATATTATATTATAAATTTTAATAAACTAATATATTATAAACTCTAATATACAATATTTATAAAAGAAAGATGAATTTTTATAATATTATAAAATAAAAAGACATAACTTTTTGCTACCATTAAAAGAGTCATTTATCTAAATATAAATGAATGGTTCTCCCAGTCACTATAAGTCGTTAAGAAATTAACATAACCTCAAAATTGAGACAACAAAGAATCTCCCAAATTAACAATATAATTAATAAAATCATCTGTAATAAATTTTAAATGCAGCAAGCAACAAATCTAAATTTTCTCATCCCCCTAAAGAAAATTAATAATACAATATTTAAACAAGTAACATAAACGGCATAATGAAATCTTCTCCCCCTTCTCTTTTTTTCTACAATATCCTCGCAGACTAAAAATTATAGTTTCATACTGAAGATAGTTTCGCACCTTATGAACAGAAAGCGCTGACTTCAAATGAAGAATAAGAACTTCCTGCCACGGGAGTTTACTTCTTCTTTTTTTTTCTTGTGATTTTATTTCCTCGCAAGCACGAAAGAGAGTGAAAGAGAGAGAGAGAGAGAGAGTGATGAAAAACGAAATTTCGCAGATCTGGTAGATTCTCCGCGAATTTCCGCGAACAAGCGAAAAATCTGCGATCGTTTCCAGGAAGCTTCTGATATAATATTTAACGCGAGAACTTCAACCAATCAGAATGATTGCTTCTCGATTTTTCACAGTTGTTATAATTGTAAAACTCTGACGTAAGAGATTTTTTCGTAAATTTTATTTATTGGAGAATTTCTTTATTAGAATAGAAATAAAAGTGATAAAAGTTAATTCGAGTAAATCCAACCTTGTCGTTGTTATAAAATTATGTAGCATTCTATTATTCTATTACTATTGTTATTATTCTATTAGTATTAGTTTTAATATTAGTATTCTATTCATATTATTATTCTATTACTATTATTACTCTATTGATATTATTATTCTATTACTATTATTACTATATTGATATTATTATTCTATTACTACTAATTACTCTATTGCTTTTATTATTTTATTGAAATTATTAGTGATAGAATACTATTACCCATTGCTACACTTACTTACAAAATTTACTACAATTACATGTACTAAGTAATAGAATATTATTACTCTATTACTATTATTACTATATTGTTATTATTATTTTATTACTATTATTATCAACAGAATTGTTAACAACAACACTATAAAACAAATAGTACTACCTATTATGTATATATTAACTTATACTATATTTATCCTACCTATAACAATAAAACCAATAATAATACAAAGTCTAAATAAATTCAGCTTCATGCTCGACAAATCTTGCATTAAATGTCTATCAATTCGACTAATTAAATAAACGATTCCTAACTAACTACACAAGCGTCAAAATCGTCACTGAAACATCATTTATTCAACGTTTCGATTCTAGCAAACTCGTCCGCAACACACGCAGCAGTTCGTTATTTTACTTTCCAAAGTTGACATTTTTCTCAATTTCGAAAGTCAATGTTGAACTGTTCGATCATTCCCTGAGACTGCGCGCGCGCGCTGTACAATCGCTCAAACTTGTTTTATTTTCACGTTTCTCTTCGGGCACCGTCGAACGAACAACGCTCGACACTTTAAAATGATACATCGCGGCAACATATTCACGGATGAATAACAATTCCGGAGAGAGGAGAGGGACAGAGAGAGGCAGAGAGAGACAAAGATCCGTCGCGCAATAATTATATAAAATAAATATAATAATTACATAAAATAATTATATAAAATAAATATAATAATTACATAAAATAATTATATAAAATAAATACAATAATTACATAAAATAATTATATAAAATAAATACAATAATTACATAAAATAATTATATAAAATAATTGCATAAACCCTTTGCACTCGATTGGTGAGGCACCAGATACTACTAAAAATTAAACCAAAATTGTTACAGCACGTTTCAAAACAATTTCTATATTATGTAAAATTAGATTTCAAAAATTATTAAAATTCCAAGCGTTGTTTCATTAATTACAAGATTCAATTTCACGTGCATAAAATACATTTTGTCGCATAAAATGTTAATTCCACGCGTTAGAAAAGTTATTTTAGAATTACAGTTAAAATGGCATCGAGTGCAAAGGGTTAACGCGATCGAATCGCGAGAAAACCGCGAAATATTCGCAGCAACAATAAAATCGCGTGGTTGGATTCGCCGTTGATCACGTGACACGTTCAACAAGGTTCTAGTTACCGGTCCCCCGGACGAGCCAAGAGTAATTTGCTCTCGTTCAACCCTTTGAAAGTCGGCGTTCATATATAAGCATCCGTAAACATCCGGAAACGTGTCCTCCGCTATTTATGAAGAAAAATCGTATAGAGAACCGGGCGTCCATTCCGAACTGTAAATAGAAGCTGAAAATGCAATTTCGAGATTGCCGGCAGCTAAAATTACAGAAGTTGGTAATCGTCGCCGTATTGGCGCATCGAGAAGCAGACGTGGATCGTCTCGTATCGGAAGGGTTGTGTTTTGAGTGTATCGAATGCAGATTAAAAAACTGATATAAACCTTCCAAAAACTGTTTCTTACTTGCACTAAATTTATTCGACTCTTTCGTTATAATTTAAAAAAATTAACTCTCGCGCTCAACACTGAGCGAAGCAAATAACCTCGCGTCAATTATTTTATCAACCCCCTAATTTACCAATAAAAACAACAGATAAATCGCGAGAGTCCCGCATTATAAGAATGCATAGTATGTGCTCGACGCATAAATACCAAGAGAGGCCGATCGCCGAACTTTCTAATTCGCGTTGAGGTTACACAGGCGATTCTCCCACGAGAGAGTTCCGGAAGCCCCGAACGTTTTAGTAATAGCCCGGATAAGCGGCTAATTAATTAGCATGACACCGCGTTATAACGACGGAATATACCGGCGGTGTGCCCGTAGAGTCACGCTACGCGGATTCTCGTGTCGCTCGTCACGAGCCGTCACCCCGTCACGGAACTCCATTCGTTAAGGAGGGGGGAGGGGAGAACCGCGGTCACGTTCCACATCAAACGGTGCATCGATCATGACAACGTGAAAATACCGGCTGCCACGAGACGCCCTCGTCATTATCGGCGCGGTACCCCTCGTTGACCCTGCGACTGTCAACGGCGTCCCCCCGGGCCGCGCAAAAATTTCGCTCGCCTCGAACTCCGCTTCGTACACGGCCTCGACGCGGTTTCACCTCAAGCTTCGATTCTTCGCGGACCATCTCTGTGCGCGAGGCGTGTACACCACCGTCGCGCGATTGATTTATAGTGCCGCAGCCGCGGACTGGCCTGTGTTCCTCCTTTTGTTTGCGCTCGCCCGCCCCGGTGATTGATTGTTTAATTCGTCCGCGAATAATGCCCGACGGCCACCCTCCGGTTATCGCCGAGGCGAGTCCACTCGGTTTCCGAGAGGAAACGTTTACGACGGGACATGCGAGGACACGCGGTTGTAGCATGCGACGTCTTTGGAGGTATTCTTGTAAAGAGAAGATTCTCTAGAGATTGTGAATGAAAGGGGAAATTAATTTTTTGATCGGCGAAATTTATTGTGGACCGCATGTTTATGGTGCGTTTGAGTTACGCGGTTGGGATTGGAGTGAGATGAAGGTGAGATGTTAGAGGGAATAGTGTGCTATATGTTGACTATAGCGACTTTTATAGTCTTGCTAGTAGAAATATTAAAGGGACTAGTTTGCTATAACAAACGTCGATATATATTATATTGACCACAGCAATTCCTTTTTTAAGTTTGCTCGTAGACATGTTAGAAGCTCTAGTTTGCTATATATTGACTATAAAAATTCTTTATAATTTTGTTAGTCGAAATGTTAGAGGCTCTAGTTTGCTATATATTAACTATAACAATTCTTTATAAATTTGCTAGTCGAAATATTAGAGGGACTAGTTTGCTGTATATTGACCACAGCAATCCTTTTTTAATTTTGCTACTAGAGATGTTAAAGGCTCTAGTTTGCTATATATAGACTATAAAAATTCTTTATAAATTTGCTAGTCGAAATATAAGAGGGACTAGTTTGCTATATATCGACCACAGCAATACTTTTTTAATTTTGCTAGAAGAGATGTTAGAGGCTCTAGTTTGCTATATATTAACTATAAAAATTCTTTATAATTTTACTAGTCGAAATATTAGAGGGACTAGTTTGCTATATATTGACCACAGCAATTCCTTTGTTAATTTTGCTAGTAGAGATGTTAGAGGCTCTAGTTTGCTATATATTGTCTATAGCAATTCTTTTTCATTTTGCTATTACTTGGAACATTTAAAGAATATATAGAGAGTTTACGTTTCTTAACTCGTTTATCAGAACCTGTTTTAAAGTTTAGAAGCAAATAAAAAAAGGTAAAAAAAGATTAAAAAACGTCAATCTTTAATTCTCTAATCACCTCAATCAATCATAATTTAATAAAAATAATTGTTTAGTCATCGTTTTTATCCCAAATAAATTCAGCTCGCTGGAATCATTTTTAATTTCATTTTCTTTTTAATTAATTTTCTTTTCTTTTAAGAGTTACTTCGAATACTTTTTGCGCCGACTGTGTACTAAAATAGACTTCGAAACCCCACTACTCAGCCTTCGCAGTTTTGTCTTGTATTTTAATAGTCCACTACCATGATACAGTTACGTGCACGTAGTATAGCAGACGCGATACAATAAGAACAAGTATCTCGAATTTTTCCCTAAAATAATGAACTCGTATAGTAATCGACGGTATTGAATTACCACGCGCGATAAGATCACGGCAAATAATTGTATCAAACCGTGCATACGTTTCTCTATTAATTCATCGCCGCATTAATATTCATAAAGATTTGCAGTATACCATCTCTGTTCGCTGCAGCGCGAAACACGTGGAACGCGGCAGCGCCGCGAATACGATTAAGCCTTCTATGCCGTTCCGCCCGCGATTTCTTATCGGTGTAATGCGTCTCGAGTGTTAGCACGGCCGCGCGGTGACCGGGCGCCCTCGACTAACTTTATTGGCATCCGCGCACGCCATATCAATGCAACTTCCTTGATAGCCGCGGCGGACGGGTGAAGCAGAGGGTGCGAAGCAGCGATGGCTACGAGCCTTATTTGATCGCACAATTTCACTTCCTCGTAATTAAATTAAAACAAATTCTTATTGTTATTATTTTGGTAATTAAATATGTTAGGGTGTGAAGGTAGGAACAATAGGGACGCGACTGTGATTTTTGCGATTTTTTATTGTTTATAGTTTGTGTGGAGATTAATTGATTTTGGTGGATTTGTACAGGTGTATAATAGGTTATCGATATTTGGAAGACGTATTTTTTAATTTTTGTTTTAGGGAGAGATAAGATTGGTTAATATGAGAGGTTTTTTAATTTCCTTTATCATTGTTAATAATTGCATAATTTTTTAAATTATTGTAGGTATGATCTTTGATCATTATTACTTTAAATGTTTCAAACAAAACTCCCCTGTTTTCCTTGTCCCACCAATCTCCATTAATTTTCTAAAAATGCTATAGTTTGGTAAAATCAAATTACCAGCCAATAAAATACAGCAAAACCATAGCCACCACTCACCATAACAGCATCACCAATTCCACGCAGCAATTTATAACTATAAAGAACCCGCCCGACAGAATTCAATAATGCATTATGAAATTTGCTTGACGCACGCGAGTCGCTCGTTCCCATCGCTACTCCATCGCGGATCCCCCCAGCGCAACCCAACAAATCGCGCGCTGCATTTTCGAGGCAGGTCTCGCGCGTATAAAGTAGAGGCTTTACTTACGCAGGTTCCTCCTCCCGCAGACCCCCTCTCCCTCCGGGCGGCGGGGTTACAGTTGCTAAGTCGTGTCGTAAACATTAATTTCCGCGGGCAGAATAACGGGGTTCATTATGGTATCGCGTATCAAATTTTCTGCAGGCGGTTAGCGCTTGGAAATTACGCTGAATCTCGTTAGATCGGCCGATGAAAATCGCCGAACTTTCGGCGGTTGTTAATGTACTATATAGGTTAGAAACGTTGCCGCGGCCGGGGAAAATAGAGCGTACACGAACGCGTATTTCGCGGCTGTTCGCCGCGTCGTACATCAAACGCGTTGGTTATAGCTGAATGTACAGTATGCGATAAAGGGGAAAATTTTGTTTGCGCTATAGATGACAAATTTGAAATAGGTTCGGTATTTTAGTTAAAAGAGCGATCTTATTTAAGGATGTTTATTGATCCGGCTGATGTTAAGGGATGTCTAAGGGTTAAAAGAGAAATTTTAGAGGGGAAACGAGTGATGGGTTTAAGTGACTTTTTGATCAATAACGTTATTTCTCTTGGGATTGTATTTTAACTGAAATTTTCCCTTGTTAACCCATTAGTTACCATAATTATACTATAATTAGACATCAGATGTAAATATATAATTTATAGAAAATAATTTATATGGTAAAAGAATTTTGTTCTTGCTGGTTTTATTTTTTAGTTAAATGAATAATCTTGTTTAAGGATGTTTATTGATCCACCTGACGGAATTAAAAGATAAATTTTAGAGATGAGATCAGTGATGGGTTTAAGTGACTTTTTGATCAATAACGTTATTTCTCTTGGGACTGTATTTTAACTGAAATTTTCCCTAGTTAACCCATTAATTACCACCATTATACTATAATTAGACATGACACATAAATATAAAATTTATATAAAATAATTTTCTTTTTTTTATAAAACACGATTCTAACATAACTATACCACACACTATAATTATAAATATCTGTAATATAATTTACAGAACTTTTCACGCGTATATTTAATATTATTGTGAATAATCTTACCCGAAAGGATTCGGCATAGAACGGGTTAAAGGCCTGACAAAGGAGCGCGATGCAACGCGAGCGAGAGCAACCGACGCTTATTATCGAGGAGGGGAGGCTTGTTACGATCCGACCCGATCGAATGTCCTTAACTCTCTCGCGGCGAGAACCGTAACCCATTAACGAGTCAGCGTTACCACCGGCAGTGCTTAAATTAAAAGCTCAAAGATGCACGAGAGCCCGCGGTGTCCGACGGGCAATCATAATAAACATGTCCGCCACCGGGGAGACAATAATAAATACTGCACCGGTGCAAGTGCGAACGACGCGAAACGCCCTAAATCACTGTGAACCGGTGCATCATGGCTGCGATGCTCTGTCTCTGCCTTCTCTCTCTCTCTCTCTCTCTCTTTCTCTCTCGCTCTCTCTCAGCCAGCGTTTGCCACCTTCCGCGAGAGACTTCCGCGAGAGCGAACGCAATTTCGCTGGCAAATGGAGCGCCTTGACGCGCGCGCGTCGCCAACGAAATTCGGGCTCTCCTTTTCGTCGCGGCCTGTCTTCAAACGTTTCCGCAACCCCCCTTTTCTCCGCTTCGTTCACCCCGTTCCTACCTACCGTAATTCATTCAAACGAAAACTCGGTTTCCATATTTTTGCATAATAATCGCGGATTCGGACTGTTCGATCGAACGGAGCCAATTACGGCGCTTATTGTTCGTTTTCGAGCGCAATTATATTTGTATTATTAAAGGCGTATGATATTATTGTTACATGTAATATTAGGGTTATATTTATTTTTTAATATTAGAGTGATATTTATTTCTTAATGTTGAAATAACAATTATTATAAGACGATTTTATAATCGTACTGTATTGAGTCACAGTCAATGCGAAATTTAATGTATAATTCGCGATGTTTGTTTGTCAGTTTTTAATATAAATTAAATTAAAAATTTGTAAGTCATAAATTTCTATATTTCGGTTTCCTAGATCTTCTTAAAATTATTAATATGAAATAATAATTACTATAAGACGAACTTAGTATTATAAATCGTACTATAATAATTCACAGACAATGCGAAATTTCCTTATATATAATTCGTAAAATTTCTTCCTGAATTTCTTAATATAAATTAAATAACGAAAAGTTAGCGATCCGCTCGATTCCCAAAAAATTCAAAAAAAAGTCCGCGCGAACATTTCTCTTTACCTAATGACAATAGAATTAACGCGGCGAAGGGTGGTAGAACAAATGCCGTGTGAATACCGCGAAGGGGTAAGTCGTCGTGGAAGCGACGATCTAATTATTCGGGACACGTCACACGGTTTTCAACGCCGCCGCGATTTCCGTCTTTGAAATTCCGCCAGGCGGATCGTTGAAGATCGTGAACGAGGTACCGCTAGGACACTCCGCGGCTTTGGTGAGCACACGACTGTTGCCGCCCTCGACTGGACTGCGATAAGAGAAAGAGGGGGTATGGGGATGGGGATGGTATGGTGGCCCGGGGGGGAAGGTTCAGGTACGAGGGCCCTTGGTTCCTCTGCCCTTTTGCATAATTCGCCCAGCGAGGAACAGCGTGGCTAATGAACTGTTAAACGAGCTCGCGATTTCAGACTTCGCCAGCAGGAACGGAAATTAATGCTGCGCGTCGGGGGAAAGGGTTGCGTTTAGCGCGCGGTGGACGCGACACGCGAGCTTCGAGCTCCTTTATGCGCGAGTTTCGGGTAACTGTAGGTCCGTTTAGGCGTATATGTAGACACTATACTATTTATCTAATATATTTTATTATGCTATATCTGGCTATATATCTAGATACTATACTGTTTATCTAATATATTGTACTATACTAGATCAAGCTATATGTATGTCTAGATACTGTACTATTGATCTAATATATTGTACTATACTATATCTAGCTGTGTGTCTACATACTATACTATTTATCTAATATATTTTATTATTCTATATCTGCCTATATATCTAGATACTATACTGTTTATCTATTATATTGTACTATACTAGATCAAGCTATATGTATGTCTAGATACTGTACTATTTGTCTAATATATTGTACTATACTAGATCTAGCTATATTTATTATTTATCTAATATATTGTATTATACTATATCTAGCTATATGTATATCTAGATACTATACTATTGATCTCATATATTGTACTATACTATATCTCGCTGTGTGTCTAGATACTATACTATTTATCTATTATATTGTACTATACTAGATCTAGCTATACATTTACATACTTGAAATTTATTTAGCAATAAGTTAATCCCCCGTGTTTACAAAAATACCCAGGGGTAGATGATACAAATACACGCCGCATTTTGTGGGCGCTAGTAAAATATATAATAATAAAATAAGAGTGTATAAAGAAAATGAAAATAAAACACTGGCTACCAGCGTAACAGCAGATAAATATAAATCTAATCTAGCTATACATTATATCAAACTATTTCTACGACTGATTTTTCTAAATTAAAATATAAATTGAATAATTGTTCTAAATTATAAAATTTCTAAATTACGCTATTGTAATCGGGTTAACCAAGTAGCTCGCCAAACTAGAATACTAATATAGCGATAAAACAGGGCGTCGCATTTAAAGACGGTCTCGCGACTTTTCCTTTCGAGAAAAATGGATCGAAGCATTGTTTAATTCCTCTCGCTTCTCTTTCTCAGTCGAATATATTAAACTCGTTAAAAAGTTCGGAATTAGCGCGAGAAGGGTACAGTAATTCTCTGTCCGTGAGTGGGGGAGGGTGGGAGGGAGGGCTTTGGCCTTAAACACATTTAACGCACGAGAAAATCCTTTTTCCGCCTCGTAAGTTGCTCACTTTTTTAATATTCATCCGTAGGAAGAAGTTCAACGATATCATGAAATATTCCTTGTCATCCCTGCTCCCCTCCTCTCTCTCTCTCTCCCTTTGTCCACTTTCTTCTACTTTTTTCTTTTCTTTTTTAGATACGCGCCCCGGTACCCTCCTCCGGGGAAATCAATATCCTCCAATTTCGCGCGCCCCGAGACTTACACGATTTCTCGCGGGACCGATCACTTCGACGTCGAGAGGAAACGTTTCACGCGCGTCTCGCGTGCCGTTTCGAAGACACATACTATACGCCGATTCGGATACAATTCGTCGGAATTAACCCTTTACGGTCGTATTTAGCTCACGCGTTGGTGTCGCGATGGTACGAATTTAATTTTTGCTCAAACGAAATAGTAATATTGGACTGTACCATAAGTTTCTTCTTTATTTTTCTCAGGAGACGATGTTTGCAATTCGATTTTACCAAACTATAGCATTTGTTGGAAAATTGACGTGGATTGATGGGGCAAGGAAACGGTGGAGAGGGTTGCCTGAAACATTTTTAGTAGTAATTGTCATCGATGAGCTTCGCGTTAGGTTAATTTATTTATATTGAATTTATTATATTCTTACAACGAATTCATTTTTGTTTAAAGAAACAGTAATATTGCACTGTCCCATAAGTTTCTTCTTTTTTTTCTTAGGAGACACTTCGAGTATTTTTAGAGCATTTGTAGAGTCTCAAATACTGTAAAACATATAGCTAGATCTAGTATAGTACAATATATTAGATAAATAGTATAGTAACTGTGTATAGTGTATAGCTCCATCTAATATAATAAAATATATTAGATAAATACATTAATAATCAACAAATATATTAACAAATAATATATATAAATCTGAGAGCTGCTCGAGCAGCTAAAGAAGCCACTATAGGATAACTCTCCTGGCACCTATAATAATCGAGACTATGAAGATGTGATTATTAACTGCGTCGAGATGATCTTGAAAATGATGGAGGAGGTTCAACGAAGAGACTCTGCTCCCTCGCTTATTAGTACTCGGCCAGATTACGTCTTCTCTATTAGAAAATTAATCAGAAGAGAACGGGTGACGTATACTATGTATAGCACCTGCTAGGCTAACGCAAAAGGAACCTAGACTAGCCGCCATCTTAGTGTGCTAACCTATTATTAGAATATTTAAAATTTATAAGAAGAATTTAGTGTACAATAAGGTGATATTAGCAATATATTAATAATATTATTTATTTACTATTTTAATAATATTAATTATATTATTAAAATATTAAAATAATATTACGCTAAGAGTTAGATATATTATCAGCTCTGTAAGTAAGCATTGCTTGTTCTACGAAAATTAAATAACTAACTAAATAAAATAATATAATAATAATTATTATTACTAAATAACATAGTAATCATTATAATTAAATAATATAAAAATTATAGTCAAATAGTATAAGACACAATAATAATGATTAAATAAATCCTTCTTCCACTAGATTCTCAAATCACTTTTAAAAATTAAAAGCTCGAATAATCATAAATTAAATCTCGGTAAATTTTCCCTTCAGCCACTAAAACGACATAATCCTCAATTCGAAAAATCTACCAATGCGCAGCATCCCTATACAAAATTACCATAACCGTGAAGAGACGGCGCACTCGAAAAAGCTTCGAATAACCGAGCGGATCCCTCTTAAATCGTCGTCCTCGTTATCATCGGGTATCAGTGTTCGTCAATGCCCGCGCCGCGAATGTTTTAATTAGATCTATTCGAAGCATCCCGGCCGGAAAGCGGCGCGGATAACGAGTTAATTACGGTAGCCGGAAGAGAGGAGGGGGGAGAGGAGAGAGAGGACGGCAGGGGTCGGCCGACTGATATATTCATCGCGGTTCGCTGGCGATGTTCACCCCGCCCCGCGGCGAGCGGGAAAAACGGAAGAGTTTCTTGCGAATTCGATACGTCCGGAGAAAGGATACTTCCTGTAAAAAGTAAGAGGGCCATCGACGGGATGACGTCGATAAGTCGATAGCACTCTACGGATGGATTTTCAGAGCGCGGCGGCCGGGGGGAAGCAGCGCATGAACGCCGCTGCCGGATGATCCTTGAAGAGGGGCTCGCTCGTAATCCAGCAAAACCTCAAGGATAATCCAGTATACGCCGCGGGACGCTGGCAGAAAGAGAGAGAAAGAGAGAGAGAGAGAGAGAGGGAGAGGGGGCTGATCGAACCCTTTTATCCGTTTCGGAACCGCCAACCGCCATTTACGTGTCTGCTCGTTTCACCTTATCTCGGCGACGCTTCGTCCTCCTGACCTCGCGTTAAAATGTCCGCCGCGTTATCGCCCCTAGACTCTCACCCCTTTTCCCTCTACATCGCTGAAAATTCTGCAGGAGGGTCTAGGAGGAAGCCAGGTTTATCGGCGGCGACAAGGTTCCAAGGAATCCGCGATACGTCTGCATCGAAATCGATTATCCTTCGACAGAACGATCGCTCGCTTCGCAGCGATACAGGGACGCCGCTGCAATGTTAATCAAATTTTATGGACGTGTCGAACCGTGGCTCTCTTCCTCTCTCTCTCTCTCTCTCTCGTCCTCTATCTTTTTCTCTCATTTCTCTCTATATTTCTTTCCTGTCCTTCTGAGCCGGATGACACGGTGCTAAAAGAATGACGCGGCTTATTGAAAAATAGGAAATAGGAGAAACGAAGAAGGATGCATTGACTGTGATATATTAATTGTATTATGCTATATTATA
>NC_135772.1:2784284-2790590 GCF_028453695.1 Augochlora pura
TCAATTGCTATATATTGCATCACTTGCTATATATAGTTTATATATTATTTCAATTGCTCTATATTCTTTATAGATTGTTCCAATTGCTATATATCCTTTATATACTGTTTCAGTTGCTATATATTGTTCCAATTACTATATTTATAATTACTATATTTTAATTACTCAATATTATTTATATATAGTTCCAATTACTATATTATATTTCAATATTCCATATTTCAATTTCGATATTTACAATTACTATATCAATTATATTACTATATTTTAATTACTCTATATCCTCTATATATTGTTCCAATTGCTATATATATTATTTATATATTCCTTCAATACTTAACAAAATTAAAATTCGCTTTAAACAACACTTCTCCAAATATCACACACTCCCCACAATTTCTAAATTTATTTGCTGCGTCGTAATTAACAAAATAATTTTTGTCACCCCTTCCATCAAAAATTATTGTCCTCGTGATCTAATTATTCTTCTGTATCACTACTGTTAAATTATTTAATATCTCACATTTTTATAAATATGTACGTATAAATATTAATATATATAAATAAAATATATATAAAATATGTAACAAATATCAAGCTGATTTTTATGATTTCTACAAGATCTTTTTATTCGATATACAGAAGTTGAAAGGATTAAGGTTTTCGCCGGAGCCGCTTTCCGCGTTTACGGTGGTCGCAGACGGTCGCGAGAGAGAGAGAGAGAGAGAGAGAGAGAGAGAATGCTTCTGTTTTGCGCAGACCTTTGGGAGGGGGAAGAGGGAAAGGGAACCTGTTTCGAACGAAATGAGCTCGAATGAATTGAAATGAATTCAGGAAAATGAATTTCTCGTTTTCTGTTCTTCGCGGAGCACCCTTGACCTGTTAACCGGGCAATTAACTCTTGTTCAACCCGCCCAGCGAACTGGATTTTCCACGCTGCGAGGAGATACATTAAATTCATTAATATTCGCGTTCATTGTTAATCTTATCGTCATCATCATTATCATTATATATTTAATTATATGTATATTTAATTATTATGTACTTAATTATTATGTATTTAGTTATTATATATTTCATTATTATATATTTAATAGCATTAGTTATTAATATACGCTAATCACAAAATATTCGCTTTTCTCTTCTAGATTATTGATTCTAATAAAATATTTTACATTTAACATAGACACCGGCTAGGTACGTCCTGAAGAATATTATATAATATATACAAATCATAAAGAATATTAGTGCTGAATATAAATCATAAAGAATGTTAACCCTTTGCACTCGAGTGGTGACACTAAGGCACCACTGAAATTATTCTATTTCATTCCAAAATGATTTTTGCAACAATATGGTTTCGATTTAAAAGATTGTCAAGTAGTAAAACTGCTGGTAGGAGTCGCAAGAATAAATTTTTATTTATTGTGTTAAATAGAATGGAAATACCACGAACCAGAATAATTATCTGAAATTTACAGCTAAAATGGCTCCGAGTGCAAAGGGTCAATGCATAGAATGCACTAACAGATCGCCCGGAGACGTTTCATATCGAACAACAAACGTCGCTGCGAAACCCAAAATGGTTCCACGAATGGCGAAATACTCGGCGGAAGTTACTCGCGGCGCTGATAACGTCGGGGGACAACAAGGTACAGTAGAGGCGGCAAAAAGTTGCTCGTCGTCGGTGGCGGCGGGCGCAGACATATCTTTAGGGCGTCGAATGGGAAACGATTGCGAAGATGGCGCGCGCGTTCCGACCTCGGAACGGAGGGTTGAATGGGGTTGAAACGAGAGAGCTCCGCGGAAACTCGCTTTCGCGACAAAGTTTCGGATCCTCTCCAACGTAAACGCTCGTTATCTCTGATCTCGTATCACCGACGAGAAGAGACCCTCCTCTCGTGATACGAGCAGCCTAGAATCGCGAGACCCGGCGAAAGTTATCGGACTACACTAAGGGGGAGGGGGAACGATATGCTTATACTTCAGAAGGTAACTACACCGGTGGTCCTAGTTATAACCGCGGCTAATCTGTTGTCGAATGGAGGACGTTAACTAAGGCCTCCTCGAGAAACGAAACTGCCGGAGAAAACCACCCGCGTCTGGCAATATTCTCCCTTGTCGCGCAAGATGGTGCGCCGCTGATGAAATAAAGGCTCCGACGGCGGCTTCTCTATACCTATTACATGCTTTGGAGGAAGGTACAGTATCGTAGGAGGCACGTGTCGAGGGTAGTTGCCTTCGAAGCGGGATAGAATTTTTTTAACCCCTTGGAGAATGATAACGAGTTAGACTATGGGTGGAGATTTTGTGCAAGATGTATGAGAAATTGTTTTAGACGTCCTGTAGAGTAGTCTACTGTATTTGTCTATTGTAGACTAGTCTACTGCATTTGTCTGTTGTAGTCTAGTATCTATTGTAGACCAGTCTACTGTATTTATCTATTATAGTCTAGTGTCTATTGTGGACTAGTCTACTGTATTGGTCTATTGTAGACTAGTCTACTGTATTTGTCTATTATAGTCTAGTCTACTGTATTTGTCTGTGTAGTCTAGTATCTATTGTAGACCAGTCTACTGTATTTATCTATTATAGTCTAGTGTCTATTGTGGACTAGTCTACTGTATTGGTCTATTGTAGACTAGTCTACTGTATTTGTCTATAATAGTCTAGTCTACTGTATTTGTCTTATATAGTCTAGTATCTATTGTGAACTAGTCTACTGTATTTGTCTATTGTAGTCTAGTATCTATTGTAGACCAGTCTACTGTATTTGTCTATTGTCATCTGTCTACTGTAGTCTACTGTCTACTAAGTATGAATATTATTAATTTCCTCTACATCGAAGTAAAAATAAATTCCTCTGCTATCAAAGTCTAGGAATTAAACTAAATAAAGACAATACAAACTTTTGCTTTTTTAAGTCTTTAACCCCTTGCACTATAATAACGAGTCAGTTTCGTGGTGAAGATTTCATGGAAGCTCTACTAAGTATGTATATTATTAATTAAACTAAATAAAGACAATACAGGAAACTTTTGCTCTTTAAACAATATCCACGTCGCGGTATTAAAAATTGATGTTTATTGCTTTTGAGATATTTTACACTGCGACCAAATGGGTGCCTCGTATTTTGAGTACCATTTTCTTAGAAATAAAGATGATACTATAGTAAAATATAAGATATAAATATAACCTGCATTGCTGATTTAAAAAACAACAAGAGCAACTTGGAGCGGCATTTGTTTTATAAAATTGATTAAACGCAGAAAAATTGGAAACAGTTCTAACGATAAATGATTTGGTAAATTTCAATATGTAAGCTGCGTTTCCTCCGATTTTTTCGTGTTTTTCATAGTTTACAATTAGAATCTTCCAATGTGAAATCAGAAAAATTCGATGGCAGAATTCTGTTTTAATTTTCTGATGCAAGTAAATTGAGAACACGGAGCAAAAACTGCTTTTTAATTGTAGATTGTAATTATTCTTACTGGTATAGATATGCGGACGCAATTTTGTAATTATTTACTGTACTGTTGTTTGTTTAAGAGAATTATTGAGATCGTATATAATTAACATTTAATTTCCACTTTAGTGTTTCTACTTTTAATATTTCATATTCGAGATGCTTTTTTGGATATATCAATTTGTTAGTCATTTATATTATTCGATTTTAATTTATAAGTTTATATTTCGATTTTAAATTATATCGATATATCATTCGGTAAATTATATCTAATAAATATTATTTACTATCATTATTTTTATTTTATATGTTCGTATCTGTTACCAATAAATAATAGTAATATTCTTCTCTCTCAACTATTAAATATTTAATTAAATACAATATAAGAATTGTACGCAAACCCAGTCGCTCGACCACGTGTCCCTATACTGCATTCCACTCTCGCGCGTACGCTAAATTGTCACCAGATGTCGACACCTGCCGATCGCGGTTGGTTCTCTTGATCCTTACAAGGATCAAATTCCGTGTGGCTGCTTGCTCACGTAATCCTCGCAGACAATGAAAAAGCAAATGTCTTGGCGAGAAAGTAGCCACCCCCTAACCTGCCTCACTTTTATTAGAAAATTTTAAACTAGGAACTTTGTGTGATTTAAAAAAAAAGGAAATGTGACGAAAGGTTTTTTAATTTGCAGATTTATAATGCAATTTAAGCAGATTGATAGGAGTATAGGAGGAATAATAATTTATATTAATTTATTTAGATTCGTAAGCCTTTTAAATAATTCGATATACAGCTGTTTAATTCTTTATCAAATCAACCAGTCACTTGAGAAATTGTAATTAACATAAAAACCCCCCATTGTCGTTAATAGAGTTCGTAGAATATTATATATTAAAATAATAGAGTTATTTTTTATTAATATAATAAAGATATATTTTACTCTACTTTTGGTACAGTATTATTTTAATATATTAAACTCTACTGTTAGTAGAATATTATTATTGATATTAATATTGATTTCAACTTTATTTTACCTACTGTCAGTAGAGAATTATATTAATAAATTATACTTTATTGCCTAGAAAGCACGATATTATCCTAACAATGTTAATGTTTCAATAAATTCAATAATTCGTACAACTATTTAATTTCTTACTTATATAATAGTTCAGTAAGGTATTATATTACTATATATTATTATTTTAATATATTAATACTTTACTGTCACTATAGTATTATATTAATAAATCATAGTCTACTGTCTGAAGACCCTGTCATTATCCTAGCAATTTTACCAATAAATTCAATAAATCCTACAACAATTTAATTATCAAATCAACTCACTCGAGAGTCGCAACAACACTCTTACAATTAACATAAACCTTCCCTCGCTATGGTTACCAGTTTCGTCGCAATTGGTTGGACACAGTTACGGGGTTGTAGAACCCGGTGGTTTTATAAGTAAATTAATAGGCAAGTTAAACGCATGGACGAAGCAAGTAGACCGTGGATTAAGTAGTTGCGCCGGGATTATGGTAATGTCGTTGTTTCACGGCACGGCTTGAACGTTTTTGAATAAAGTTGAGATGCTATGCGAGAGAGACAGTGTAAGGAGGGAGAAAGTGTATTGTTTCCGTCTCTCTACTTGAAACATTCTAACGTGTGCAACTGACATCGTCGACGGAGGGGGAGAATCTCGATCTCGCTGCGCAACTGATAAGCCGTTGTTTGAACAAGAAAACGGTCTAGGAAAATTAGTTTATAATGTAAAAGTTTAAAACGATTACAGTATACCATAATTGGTGCACCATAGGGTTTATGGTACATTGGTAGCAACGATATCGTATCTGGGCTCTTAAGATAAAATAAAATATCGCACGCTAAAATCAAACTCTGAAGATAACTCTTTTTCTAGCGAATATTTATCTACCTTTATTTTATGGTATAAATATACAAAGTGTTTCAATTTTTCCAACATAACATCGCCAATTTATTCTACAAGCAAATCTAAGAAGAAACTGTTATATAAACATATATCCTTAAATGTTTCATTAAGGATTTATAATCTATAATAACAAAATAATAATGAACTAGTGCCTTTAAGTTGTCTCATAAAATAAAAATAATGTTTCATATATAAATTGAATAAAATTCAAGCATTATATTTAGTTAAATTGACATTAAAATATCGTACAATATTGATTATATTTTCAAAATCTTCACATTTTGCAAGAATAATAAATGAATCATTTATATTAGGTTAAAGAAGTCTGTTAATGTAATATAAGTAAATTACATCTGCTAACATTGCATAACTGATATTATTTTAACTAATTTTCCGATACATAAAAGAAAGAAATTGATTTTTATAGCATACATATTATAGAGCACATACATGCCTCTTTTAAAATTTATAATTTAGCAAGAATATTTTATTTCTAGTTGTAGAGGCTTTTACGACAGAATAAATAGTAATAAGGATATTTTTCTTTTTTAAAAAGTCTTAGAGTTATCGAGGTTATACTGTATTTTAATTCCTGTGAATTGCCGGATTGGAACCAGTATTCACAGAAGCATCGGTGGTTCAGTGGTAGAATGCTCGCCTGCCACGCGGGCGGCCCGGGTTCGATTCCCGGCCGATGCAATTCCTTTTTTTTTTTTTTACATTTTGCAAACATAAAAATTACCCATACCTAACCTATTTTAGCTTAATTAAAGTATAGCGTAAATTAGTGTAACAATTGTGTGCTAAAATTGTTGAAAGAAAAGTCGTGGCATACATTGCACCTTATATTTTTTTTATTGTCAGTGCGTTAGTTGTTTTATTGACGTAATAGTT
>NC_135772.1:2790690-2797800 GCF_028453695.1 Augochlora pura
GACCGTATCCGGCGATCCCATGGTGCGGCGAGAGCCCCATCCACGACTCGTTCGCCATCGGAACGATTTTTTCCATGAAGAGAGGCGTCTTTCGCAGGTAGTCCGGGCGGATTACCTTCGATGGCTGGCGGCGTGATTGTCGGCACGAATTCAGAGCGTGATAGCCTCGCGCGCGCGGGGGGCGAGACCCCGGTCCCCGGGGAGCCCTTCCGGTAAACGACGGAAGTCGAAGGGGGCCCAGTGTTTTTCGCTTATTGGATGGAAACAAATAAGGGAAAACTCATCATCCGGGGGAGGGGGGAGGGGGCGGTCTCAACGGCGCCGATAAAGCGAATCGACCGGTATAAAGGAGCGACGACCGTGTATCTTCCCCTCCTCTTCCCTCAACCACTTCCTCTTCCCTCCACCACTTCCTCCTCCTTCGCCCTGCATTTTTTTCTCCCCCGAAGCAACCCTCTTTCTTTTCTTCCGTTCTACGGCGGATCCCGTCGAACCATTGTCCTTTGATCCTCTTCCTCCTCCTACTACTACTCTTCCTCCTCCTACTCATCTTCTTCCTCCTCCTACTCATCCTCTTCCTATTTTTCCTCCTCCTCGTCCTCTTTCATTCTGCTCTTTCTCTTCGTTCTACCCTTTCTCTTCGTCCGTTCCCGGTCCGCTCTTTTTTGCGGCCGGACTCCGTGTCCCTGGGAAATTATAGTGCACGCGTGGCCGCCGTTTCCACGAATCTCGTTATTCCCCGGCGATCCTTGCAATTAGCGAACGCGCGTCGTTACGCGGGATTCGTTATTGCGAAACGGCGATTGTCCGCAGAAAAATGTCCAACGCTGACTCTGTGCGACGATCCCTTTATCTCGCGAGTGCCGCTTATGAGCAGCTTGCGCTTCGATTTGTTCGAAGTGGATATTGATAATAGGCGAGCCTAAAGGGTGTAGCTTCGGTTTTGTTAATATCGAGAAGTGAGAATTTTCTTTGGATAAAAGTTTCGGGAAATAGAACAATTAAAGCGAATTTAGAAGAGAGCTGACATAATTAAAGATAAAAATAATAATAATTTATAAATGGACAGGTAGAGACGGCTAAATATTTATTAATAAATAGCTTAGTTACTGTTCGAGATATCAGTAACATATAGTCGCTCCTGCACTTGCAATATATTTATATAAAAATTGCGAGAAATAGAAAAATAAAATCGAATTTAACCGTAGAAGCGAACAGACATATTCAAAGTTAAGAATAATAATAATTTATAAATAGACAGCTGGAGATAATTAAATATTTATTAATAAATACTTGAGTTGTACACGCTATAATTATTTATTTATATTAATTTCTCTCGGTTTCCTAACCTTCATATTCTCCATTTCGAAAATAATATTAATAATTCAATTATTAATATCAACCCCGCGATTTCACTGATTCTAAAAAATGAAAGGGGGTAGTTCTAGGTTCCTAAATGGGAAAAGGGTTGAACAGTACGATCCTTATATAAAATATGAAGAAAAAGGAAGCGCGGCAAAGGATGACTGCCCCTCGTTTTTGCGTCGAACTGGAACGCCGGGCGACGAGGCAAACCCCTTTGTCATCGAGTCATGCAACGTCGGCGTCGACGAAACGCGGCCGCTGTTTGCAAATGATACGATGATAAAGATGCAAATGCGTGCACGGAGGATACGCGCGGCCTATATGCAAAGCGGACCGGGGTCTCTCTCTCTCTCTCTCTCTCTCTCTCTCTCTCTGTCGCCCTCTCTTGCGGCCGGCGCACCCCCCCCCCCCCCCCCCCCCCCCTCACGGCCGAGGCTCATAAACTAACACATTTTGGTTTCCTTTGATCTGCGCGTGGGTCACTTGTTGTTCCACCACCACCCCCCCCCTCCCTCCCTCCCTGCCGCCTCGCGGCTTTTGTAAACGTCGATACCTGGAGCAGAGAATCACGGACAGGTAATTGGATCTCGTAATTACATGGAAATTTAATTACCGTTGGAATTAATTGGTCGCGAAACGGTCGCAATTAGCCCGGGAGAAGTATGAAATGTGTTTGTTGTCCACGGAATTGCCGTCAATTTCGGGGGGGGATGTTCTCGACCTCTTTTTTTCTTTTGCGTCGACCAGTTTTATTCGGCTTAATCCCTTCCCATTGTCTCGGAGACGTATTAATTGGAAATATTTTTGCAGACTTGTGAACCGATTGTTATATAACCTGGAGCATTTTGTACATTATTGAATTTTGTGACTCGCGGGACGATTAACTATCTTTAACAATATTATAAATAAAAGTAAATTCGATGAACAGCCGTTTGAAAATTTGTTAAGAGAAGTTGAATTGTTGCCACGAGTCGCAAAAAGTAAATTCGATAAATATGATTTCTAAGCGCGGTATAATAATATTTAGAGACGCCTCGGTGTCGCCAATCTCGCCATCTCAAATCGGTAAAGGGTTAATTAGACTAACAGAGCTTTAAATGCTCTTTAAACGAGGCAAATGCTTCGTCGCTTTAAAATTGCAATGCCAGCAAAATTAGGAAATTTCGAACGCTGCTTACGGAACATGCATCACTTGAAGAACAATGACTTATCCCTGGCGTCATTGTTCGGCAGAAGTTCCGTCATCATCGCGAGCCTCGCCTAGCATCGCGACAATAAGATGCAAATGCGGCCGCGGCGCGCAGGCTGACGCGGGCATAAAACATAATCTCGCGATTAGCGCCACCTGAAACTGAAGAGTAGTTCTTCGGCCGCGGACCATATCCTCCCCTCGAAATTCGCTTAGGTTTCGCCCCCCTCCTACAACCCATTCGAGAACCGACGAGTCCTCCAAGTCCACTCGAGTCGAAAAGTGTCATCGTTCTAAAACATCTATTAGGGCTAACCATAAGTTTCTCTTCTTCGATGCGAAGACAATAGACGATATTTGTTGTTTAAAGTTGATTTATTTATTCTATCATATATATGAATTGTTTCTATTTCTGTAATAAAAATTGAATTTATAATAAGAAGGACAGTGAATGCAAAGGGTTAAAAACAGATATGGAACATTAAGCAATTTCTTTTAATTATTCGAATCTTTTTTAATTACTGAAAAATTATTTTAGCCGAATTAATGTAACCTGTTACCATAAATATACGTATCAATTTTTAATCAAGCATTTTTCCTTCGGCCGAATAAGTAATATGTTTGAACAGTTTATTAGTCCGCGTTAAAATGATTAATTCGTTAGAGATAAATAAACGCGATCAAGAATATAAAGCGGGAGATTATAAATCCTGATTATTGCGTTGAATCGGACGACGTTGACGTAGTAAAATATATTTTAATAAACCGGTCGGCGGAGCCGGTTCTCGTCCGAAAATTAAGTTTCCTGCAGTAAACAACGCGGAGTTAATTAATTTCTTAATTAAGCAGTGGACCAAACAGAAAATTCAATTAACTTTAAGTTCGTCAAGATTTTTCGCCGAGACCGAAAAGAGACCGGATCGATCAACTACAGAATCCTGTTTTCAGCTTTAATGAATAAGGCGACCAATCAAGAGGCATTCTGTTTAAAAAAATAATGCGTATATGCATTATATATAAATGAAGCAATAATATGTATTCGTGGCATTTATATTATTTTACGAAACGGAAATATTGCATGCAGAATGAAAATAGAAATAAATGTTCGAAATGCGAGGCTGCAATATATTCGACCGGATTAAAGAGTAAAAAGGAATCGGTAATTAATACGTGTATTCATTCCAAATATAATATTCCAAAGGCTTGTAACCAGTTCATTGGGTAATTTATGAAATCGATGGTTGTATGAAAAATTTGCAAAAGTTTCCAAGGATGGTACTAATAATGGAATCCGTTAAACTGAAATTGCGTAAATATTTGCTGTAAATGTAATTATTTCTCTAAATATTCTCATAATAATATTTGGGCTAAATATTTTGCATTTTAATAATATATAGACTGAATATTCTCTTTTCTAATAATATTCAGATTAAATATTCTCCTTCCTAATAATATTTAGACTAAATATTCTCTTCTATAATAATATTTAGACTAAATATTTTCTTTTCTAATATTTTAATATTTAGAATAAATATTCTCTTTTCTAATAATACTCTTTTCTAATAATTGGATTTCGAATTAAAAAGGCTTCGAGTACAAAGGGTTAAATTATTGCTTCAAATTTCTGCAGACATCATTTTCCCATTGAATACCATTCATGGGGGTTGGGGGTACGGCTAGTAAAAGCAGAAAATCGTCAAATGGAGTTCACCATAACCTATATTCTCTAATGTATGTTTTTTAGTATTTTTAATTGTGAATTTACTGCTTATTTATCGATACATATTAAACCTGCGCAGAGGGTGCAGGTACAGTCCGAAATAAAAGTATGGGGGTGAAAAGGTCGCGGAATTGTAGGAGAAGCATCGAATACGGTAGAACGGACGCTTCCATGGTGGCCAACCCGACCACCGATGCGTAAAATTAGACTCCACTAGCTATGAGACTTCGCTGATACCGATCTTAAGATTTCCCATGCGACAGTAACTCACTTAAACATATATGTATAGGTGATAGGTGCTGGTTACGAGATACCTATAGGTAATTCCTATAGTAAATGGAATCTATAACAGGACATTGTTGCAACAAACATAGACCTCCCTTGACTATATTAAATACACTTTGGCACCTATAGGTAATTCCTATAGTAAATAGAATATATAACAGGACATTGTTGCAACAAACATAGACCTCCCTTGACTATATTAAATACACTTTGGCACCTATAGGTAATTCCTGTAGTAAATAGAATATATAAAAGGACATTGTTGCAACAAACATAGACCTCCCTTAACTATATTAAATACTCTTTGGCATTTGTGGTTTAAAAATATTGACAAAGGCCTATTTGACTTAAATATTGAACAGTTTAATTATTTATATTATATTTTAAAAAATCAAGTAAATAGAGCAAGTCCCCCAAAAATGCAGAAACGAGTACAAACGAGCTTAATAATTATATTAAATTAAGCAAGAATGCCTGATCTTTGTACAAAATTAATAACGTTATATAAAACAGTCGAACAAGTATAGAAAGACCCAAAATTGTCGTTAATTATTAATTCAGTGTTACTATTTATATTATATTTAGAAAAAATAATTAAGTAGAACAAGTCCCACAAAGTTGCAACGTACAGACGAGCATAATAATTATATTAAATTAAGCAAGAATGTCTGACCTTTGTACAAAATTAATAACGTTATATAAAACAATCTACCAAGTATAAAAATACCCAAAATCGTCGTTAATTATTATTTCAGTATTAATAATTATTACAGTACAATTAATACGCCCAAAAGAGATGTCTAAATACGGTGGAAATACATTTCGACCATTCCCGCGATTCCGTTTATACGTTTACACGTACGCATAGAATAAGCGGCGCTTCGGCTAAGGCGGAAATTGCATCATGAAAATGCATGCGAGCGCGCCCACATTCATGCAACTATTAAAATAACCATCATGATAAATGAGACTCCGACCCATTTCCGCTACGGCAAGATTGATATCTGCGCATTCCTCTTTTATTGCCATTTTCCCGTATTTATTGTTCCGACCACTTACGCGTCCTCCTTCTCTTCTGCCCCCTCCAGGAAACGACTAATTAATTTCAGGCATGAATTAACATTGTGCTTCACGGAATGTGTAACAAATAGCTTAGCGAAATGTAAATCAGCTAGATCATGGGTTTCGTAATACTATCGTTTGTATCGTCGGGGTAAAAAGTATTTTCGTACACCCTTTGAAACCATGTCAATTTCTTTGGAGGTTTAATGTTTTCTAGAGGTATTAATTTAGTAGACAATAGTTAATAAATTGGTTTTAAATACTGTTTGGGATGGTAAGAAAATTAGGAAATTATATTTTCTATGTGATTTAAATTTTTAATACTCAAATAGAAGCTTTGCAAAAATATTGACTTTTTAATTCGCGAATCACTGCATATTTTGCAATTTACTAATTAATAGTTAATAAATTTATTTGAGACACAGCTAGCGAAATAAAGAAAATTAGGAAATTATATTTTCTATCGGATTTATCTTTTTAATACTGAAATAAAAGCTTTGCGAAAATATCGATTTTTAATTCGCTAATAATTCCACCAAATTACTACCCTAAATTATTACATATTAAAAGCAAATGATACTCAATTAACAGAACGATAATATATTAATTAAACGAGCATTTCCTAGTCAAATTTCGCAGCAACATTTTCCAACAATAAAATATATTTATAACAGTAACAGAATAATTACTATTGCTACTATATTTGCCACGGTTTCTCACGGGACTCACCTGGCATCTAATAGAAAAAAAGGCTCCAACCAGTGCCAGAGATTCCGATCATTAAAATCTTCATTACTAATTGCAACGGGCGCCGCCGCTGCAGCCGAGAGAAAGTTTCTTGAGGCCACCGAAATTCATTCGCTTATCTTATCTTAAAGAAAATTGCACGCAAATGGCCGAGCTGATAACGGGGCGAGTCTTAATTAAAGCTGGGTCGGGTTCGCCGCGTTCATTTCGCGAAATAGGAAACACTGTTCCGAAACGTAAATCGCGGAGGACGGCTGAGCTACGAGCCTCTTGCTCGCGTCCGCGGACGTTGCTCTACGGTCAACAAAATAAAAATGAAAACTTATCATACGATCGCAGACGCTGGTTGCATTTCTGCTTGATGAAAATTGCTAAATTTCAGATTGCTTAACTTTTACGTTTCGAGGATGGTTCATTTTGTGGCTATGGAGATTTTAGCGTAATTTAATTAGTGGATGTGGTAAGGATGGACGTATGATGTAGTAAAAATGTGTGTGTGGTATAGTAAAAATAGGTGTATGATATAGTAAAAATATATGTATGATATAGTAAAGATATATGTATGATATAGTAAAAATATATGTATGATAAAATAAAATAAAATAAAAATATATGTATGATATAATATTATAATAATATAATATATGTGCAATACATAAATATTTTTCCATTATTTCTCTATAAATCTATTTTTATGAAGAAACGATTCTTGAGAGGTCTTAATCTTAAAAGAATAATGCAT
>NC_135772.1:2797900-2805617 GCF_028453695.1 Augochlora pura
GTGTCCCCTCACAGTCTTTGTCCGCCGAGATAAGGAAAGCTAATAAGCGAATTCGCCACGGTCGACAGAGAAAAGAAGCACGCGGGACGTTCGAACGTAACCGTGGCAAACTTCTGAAATTTATTGTAAATTACCGGTGCGCGTCGGTGAGAACAATAAACGCTTCTAACCGCGCGTAACGCGTCGTTCACACGCCGCCTTTCCCGACAATTCTCGCCTGTCCAGCGGTCCGCCGTCGCCGCACTCGACGATCCACAGATCCGATTCATCAGCCGGAAGACATCGGAGCGGCGGTCATTTTTAGCCGGCAGCGGGGGGAAGGGAAGGAGGAGGAGGCTGATACCCAGCCGCCGGTTCTGTCGAAGGATTTCACACGGAAGTCCTGGGAGCCTGACGAATGCGTTTTACATCTTCTCGCGCGATTACCTCGCGCACACGTAGCGGCAGCGGCGCGATCCCGGCGTGCCGGGCTGGACGCGAGAAGGGGTGCGCGCTTGCAAACGTCACCGTGACAAATGGGGACCGAAAACGGACGGGCGGGCTGCGACGTGACCCCCGGTAACCCTGCCATTCCCTGCCAAGAAGCATCCGAGAGGGTTTCCACGAAGAATGTAACGACGATTTCTAAGGTATACGTCTTTCCTCTTTAGAGACGCTCGCGCGCCGTAGATGATTTCGTTCCGAGGATGTAGCGTCGATTCACGCGCAACCTCCTATTTTTACTTCAATTTTTCTAGTCAATTCTTCTTCCATTCTTCTATTTATTTCGCCTTTAATTCTTCTATTTATTTCGCCTTTAATTCTTCTATTTATTTCGTATTTAATTCTTCTATTTATTTCGCCTTTAATTCTTCTATTTATTTCGTATTTAATTCTTCTATTTATTTCGTATTTAATTCTTCTATTTAATTTTCCTTTAATTCGTCTATTTAATTTTCCTTCAATTCTTCTATTTAATTTTTCTTTAATTTTCCTATTTATTCCTCCTTCAATACTCCTTTCATTCTTCGATTTATTTCTTCTTTAATGCTTCTATTTAATTCCTCTTTAATTTTCTATTTATTTCTCCTTTAATTATCCACTGTAATTTCCTTTTAAATCTTCTATTTATTGTGCCATTAATTTTCCAATTTAATTCTCCTTCAATTTTTCTATTTAATTCTCTTTTAATTTTCCTATTTATTCCACCCTCAATTCTGCTTTAATTCTTCTATTTATTGCTCGTTCAATTTTTCTATTTAATTCTCCTTTAATTTTCCTATTTATTCCTCCTTTAATTCTACTTTAATACTTCTATCTAATTGCCCTTTAATTCTTCTATTTATTTCTCTTACAATTCTCTAATTTAATTGCCCTTTAATTCTTCTATTTATTCCTCTTACAATTCTCTAATTTAATTCTCCTTTAATTCTTCTATTTATTTCTGTTTTAATTCTCCAATTTATTTTTCCCTCAATTCTTCTATTTATTTTTCCTTTAATTCACCTATTTAATTCTCCTTTAACTCTTTGAACTACGATTACTTTCAGGACTGCGTTGATTAGCACTTCTCAACGAATCCTTGAATTTTCTTTTGATTTCGAAGAAATGATCGACGATATTATTCATTAATTTATGTCAAAGTTATGTGAATAATGTGTTTATTAAGTTATGTACTATCAAATTATATTCGTCACGAGTGAAACTCGTAATAAATACTTCATAAATGAAATCTACTAAATATGGTTGTTGTTCATTGTTTCTAAATGGAAATAATAATTATGCTAGACTGATATGAAAATAATTGAAGACATGCACGAAACTAAAATTCTACCATTTTATGAGAGGAATTTTTCAGCTCGAAGAAGTGCTGATCAACGAAGCTGTGAAAGGGTTAGCTCGCGGTGGTATGACCAATCAGAGCATCAAACTAATTTTTAGAGGTTACGTCAATATTCCTTTCTATGAAAAATCTGTGATGATAATACGTTTAAAGATTAACCTTCTCTACAGTAACAAACTCAACTAACCAAATTTAAACTTATATCATAAATAGAATTTTAAGAAAACAATGTATTATACATTACATTCATCGCATTTCTCCACTCACAGTCTCGCAAATTAAATTACCCTAATTGGCGCGGTACCGAGAGCCTAGACCCGCGATCCCTCGATCGTCTCGACGCAATTATTCTTATCATTCCTCGCTATTCTTTCGAAGACGGCCAAGAGATCGGCTGAGAATATTTCATCGTTTTCGTTAGACGTCGTAGACAATCGCGTCTCCTCCGCGCCGGAATTTCGAGCCGTCGGAGACGCGGCGCGGCCGGTTGTAATGGGATCCCATTCAACAATTGGCTTAATTTAGGTAAACTCGATGGCTGAATCGAGAGTTTTCCCCGGGACGATTACCGGGCTGGTGCCGGGCGTTGGAAATCCCCGGTGATAATAACGCGAGCGGCGCGCTCGCGCGAGAGCCGCTGATTCCGTGGAAATGCAATTACGGGAGACTCGACCGGCTGCAGCTATTCCCCGTCGAAAGAAATCCGCCCGTCGGTGGATCTCTCGAGGCGGCTGAGAAATTACTTCGCTTCTCCGGATTGCCGTGATATAAGTAAGAGCGTTTTTGGCCGCCCCCCTCTCCCCCTCTTCCTCTTTCTCTCTCCCACCGAACACGAGTTGTCCCGCGGAACTTTCTCAAGTTTTATTCGACCGCCTCTCGGCCGTCAACCCGCCGCCAATTTTCCGCCGCGAGCCCCTGTCTTCGACGCCGCCACCCACGTGAATAATTTCTTCGCTTTTAATTGGCCGCCTTGCAAACAATGCATTTATAAAGACGCCGGGAAACCTTGAATTTTAGAGTCGATCGATTTGAATCGCCGTCGCGAATTTCAATGAATTTCGAAGCACTATTATGTCCCCAATTTGCACAGCAATTTTTAAAATATGTTTAAAATGGTTCTTTTATATTTAAAAATTATTTAAACAGCTTCTGGAACATAATATCTATTTTCAAAGCACGACTGAATAATTATTTTTATATCAAGGGATTTTTTTTTATTTTTAAGAAGTATTTAATATAGAAAAACTGTAATATTTCTCTCACAGTCCAAAAATTATTAACAGTGAATTTCTGTATAATTCGTCGCGATAAATAAATGTTCGCGAAGACCAAGCTTCGTATAATTCGCCACGGGAACGCGAACGGCGCTCGGTTACGATTGCGCGAGCTCATCGTTGCGGTTGATTTTGTGAGTCTGTCCGGCTTGGACCGAATTTTAACCCATCAAGTACACTTGCTATCGCATCTACGAAATACGATAACACGCCTCACCTGAGGCGGTCTTCCGCGGCAAACATCGCGCCGGGCTTCCGTATTACCCCGTGTAATTCTGTTCGAGCTTTAATTAAACTAGACAATGGCTAAAGTGACGTCCCGGTAGATAACTTCCTGCGAGGAAACGCACGCGAAATGAAAAATAAAAGAGGAGCCGGTCTGGAACTATTTTAGTTTAAAGGATGTTAAATGGTAAGGTTTAGAAGGTTGTTAAATAGTAAGGTTTAGAATATTGTTAAATAGTAAGGTTTCGAAGTAAGTAGTGTTCTTCTGGAGTAAAATAGAAAATAATCGTTTGGAATAATGAATCATTTCGAGTGACTTTTAATTTGGAGGAAATTCAGGTATAGGGTATATGTATAATTATAGTTTAAATGAAATTTATATTTATTATTTTCCAGCTGACTTTATTTAGGTTAATGTACATTATTTAATTCTATTTAATTCTCCTTCGATTCTTCTATTTAATTCCTCTTTAATTTTCCTATTTATTTCTCCTTTAATTCTCTTTCAATATTTTTATTTAGTTTATCTATTTTTTATGTCTATTATTTTCTAGCAGACTTTATTTAGATTAACATATAATAAAATTATGATAAACGGAGGCACGGAATTAACAGCGCGCAGCGCAAGGATCGCGAAGGCCACGCCTCCTGGCCAATAGCAGAGCTGCCAACGCATGCGTGGGGGTTCCTTACAGTGGCGTAGGACGTCTGCCAAAAGAACAGTACATCCTAAACTACAGTGCGTGCAGTGATCTTCTGAATGCATCTCATAGCCATGGTTTTTTAATAGAAAACAACATTTCCCCCATCGTAGCTCAAAATAACAAAAAAATAGCAACAAAATGAGAATTTCTTCGGCATCGTTTGTTTTCAAGTCAAGCTTTACGAGTTCAACGTGGCCAACGCGACAGAGATAGCGCTAGTCACGGAACTCGTATAAATTATACCAGAGATAGAGAACACAATCTGAAAATATAAAATTATATTCTGTCAGGTTTATTGCTCTCGGTCTGTTCTAAATGGTCTGTAATATAGCCTGAAACCATTTGCGTACAAACCAGGTGCTAATACTTTGAACATCGGTATTGTTATCGAGCAGATAAACCATAAATATTATCAAACGCGGTTAACAATTTCGACGACACAATTATCGACTAAACGAAAAACGTTATTTATTATTTTAACCGTCGTTGTTACATTATAAACTTCGCGCGAGATCATCTCGATTTTTAACCCTTTGCACTCGAAGCCATTTTAACTGCAAATGTGAAATAATTATCCTGGCTTCATAGTATTTCTATTTTATTTAATAAAGTGCCCTTTTTGATTCTTGCGACTCGTAGCAACAGTTTCACTACTAAACAATATTTTTAGATCTAGAGTTTATTGTTAGAAAAGTGATTTTGAAACGTGATAGAATAATTTTAGTCTCACAGTCACCATTCGAGTGCAAAGGGTTGACGTATAAATATGTTGCGCCGAAATACCAAATATGTAATAAATAAAAAGCGAGAACTATTTACGGAGCGAATAAAATTTATAACGACATTGTTATAATATTTTTGTATATTTGATAATTGTCGCACGTTTTGATAATTGTTGCACGTCCAATAATCGTTGCACGTTATTCCCAGCGCCTAATAAACAAAATATTAAAACCACCGATCCGAAAGAAGGGGAGAAGAAGTTCCGATAAAAATTTCGCGCGTGTCCCGATGTCACGTGGCCGGGGCCAAATTGGCTCCGATCGGTGCTTCGTTAACTCACGTGGAAAATGGAATCGGTTCTAGGCGATAGCTCATAAAGTATCATTACGAATAGCCACTTAATCACGGGTTATCGAGCTCCGAAGTACTGGGAGGGCAAATCCGCCACTTGGTCGGAACCAGTTGCCATGATTCTCTGTGTCAGCCATTAGATTTGCCACCCCCTGCCCCTCGCGCAGTTCCAAACTCGACGGCCCGTGATTAGGTCCCCCTTAATGGCGCTTTTCTCTCTATAACTTACGGCGTTAATGCATTTTCATCTGTACACTCGCCGTGCGCGCGCGCGCGCGTTTCTCAACGTCGAATTTTCAATTTTCCAAAAAGTCGATGTTTCATTTAGTACCAGCGAAATTAACCCTTCCATTGGCAAGCTTCTTGTCGATAAATAATATTGACTGTTCACTGTATTTCAATTTTAATTTTTGCATTCGTTGTTACAGCGATTTTATTAACGTTTTCTTTTATTAAAATTTTTCTATTTTATTCATTATTAAATTGGACGAAGTTAGGAAGATGATTAGGAGAATGATTTATTAAAAGAAGAATTTATGTGCCAGAGAAATGATGGTACTTGTGGTATGGAGATTATTATTTTTTAAAATGTGTATTTTGTGTCAGGGAATATATTTTAATATATTTGAATATATAAGAATATATAATATTTTACTATATTCAAGAATACCTTTTAATATATTAGAATATATAAGAACATATAATATTTTACTACATTAAAGAATACCTTTTAATATATTGAAGTATATATTTGATATACTTTAATTCTTCTATTTATTTCTCCATCAATCTTCCTATTTAATTCTCCTTTAATTTTCCTATTTATTTCTCTATTAATTCTGCAATTTAATCCTCCTTTAATTCTTATAATTGAACTCTTAAGATACTTAATTAACACTCCTTCAAATTGAATCAGCTGTACATGTAAATCAAGACCATAAGTGCTAAGTATCTCTTACGTAAACGTAAAAATCAATTGGCTTTCGTAACGAGCTCGTAGCATTCTCTATTTCGGTCGACGCGACACCTGGAATAATCAATTGCAATTGGTTGTTGCACCATCGAATCAATCGAGGCCTTAATTGCGCAGACAAGAGTGGTGCACCGGTTAATAACAAAAAACGACTCGTCAAACGATTCTGTTTCGCAAGTATCCGAATTTGTTCAATTACCAAGCTTCAAATCGTCGAACAAAATTAAATTTAAATTATACTTGGCAATTTTTAAATATTAAACACAATAAAGGTCCATATAATTCCAAAATTTCACATATAAATAAATATACTAAATAAATATAAATTGTTCTGAAAAATTGTAAAAGCAATAATAAGGTGAAATTTCATTTGTTTAAGGCAAATATTTGTCTTTTTTTTTTCTTTTCAGATTGAACGAGTTTTCGCAGTGAGGAGGAATACTTATTTTGTACAAGACGTGCAGTTCAAATGTGTTTCCTCAGTCATGAATTATTTTTAATTAATGCGAGCATATCGCGATCATTAATCTCGACTAGTCTTGTTTCTTGACAACTCCCCTTTCAACTTCTAATTATCTTCGCGAGCTATTTCACGCGGCACTTCCATTAATCATTTCCTTGTCGTAAACATAGCCTTATGCTTTTCCGTGTACATGCATACATATGTACATATATATTTATATATGTGAGCGACAGGGAGATTTAAAAATTTATGTATGAGAGGGAGAGAGAGAGATTTAAAAAATTTGTGACAATTATAGGAAGCCTCCTTGACGGACCAAACAATATTTATAATTTATATAAATGAGAGACAGAGAGATTTAAAAATTTATATATATATGAGAGAGAGAGAGATATTTAAAAATTTATTTATATGAGAGAAAAAAAGAAAGAGAGATTTAAAAATTTGCTACCATTGTTGAATACCTCCTTGAGCAACCAAATCATATATCTATAATTATAGACATAATAGTACAATTTTAAAAAATATTTATTACGTAGGGTGGAAATTAAAATATAGAGATTTAATCTAGTAATTACAGAAAAATGTAAAAATAATTTATATTCTCAGCAAAAGGAGAACTTATCATTTTCCATCTAGCTATATTATACAATTCTCAGTAATAACTAACAATATCCATATTTCATATATTTTATACAATTCTCTAAACACTCAAAATTAAAGTATAATAAATAGATAAAAATACTAAAAACTACCCTATTTCGATTTTTCCAAATTCATTTACAATTACAACATTGTCTCCCGATTAAAAATGAATTGTAACACATTATACCAACTCCGACCTGTTCAATCTAAAAATTCCATTCGTACAGCTATAAAATTCATGGAACCGGATCGTTCTTCAGCGCGAGAGGCGAATCAGAGAATATCTTTTCGGAAGAGTAACGAAAAATGTTAATTCCGCCGGATTAATCGCGAACCCATCGTATAATCTCGGTAAGCTATTTCCCTTCAGTTCTTAACTCGTCCCGGTCTGCTTCCAGGTGGCTTCGACAACGGAATGAAATGCAAATTTAAACACGTTCCCACAATTCCTATCGGCCCTTAAGTCGACGGAAGCTGGATGTAATGGAGACCTCTCTCTCTCTCTCTCTCTCTCTCTCTCTCTCTCTCTCTCTCTCT
>NC_135772.1:2805717-2805915 GCF_028453695.1 Augochlora pura
GGATGATAAATTACGCGCGTCATTATCAACGCGTCTCTTTCTCATTCTTATACACGGACACATTTTCATCTCGCATCGGGTATCGATTTTTCGTCCGTGTTTTGTTGCCCGTAAAAATAACGCCGACGTTTCTCCTATGCTTTTCATGAAGGAACTGATTGAATCACTGACCCGCTTACACGGGGGTAGAGGGGACTG
>NC_135772.1:2806015-2812925 GCF_028453695.1 Augochlora pura
TATTTAATAGTATATTCGTATATAATTATATGTGAATCTCCTTGAATTAAAATATAATAAATAAACTAATAATATTTGAATCTCCTTGAATTAAAATATAATAAATAAACTAATAATATTTGAATCTCTGTTTCGTGTTTCGTTAAGATTAATTTCTCCAGACGATTTTATTGTTCGAACCCGGCGCGTAAAACAACGGGTTCGCGTTCAGCGCGAAAGGATTCACGGCAAAAATTCGCGCGTACGTCTTTCTCTCTCTCTCTCTCTCTCTCTCTCTCTCTCTCTCGGTCGACTCGTTAATTCGTGTTAACGTTTTTATTGCTAGCAAAAAAGCGCCGACACAACCGACGCACACACGCGGGAATACGCACATTTCCCCGTGTTCGCCGTCGAACGAATCAATTTGCCTTTTCACCTCGGCCCGCGAGAGGTCTGTTTATTTTCAGAGAAAAATAAAATCCGTGGAAAACCCCCGTAGCCCCGGTTGCCGTCCTGTTACGTTGATCTTTTTTAACCGGTTTATTCATTTCGGCCGAGTAATATTGCAAACTGCGCTTCGACGTTCTTGTTCCGTTCTGAGCTTTCCGGTGATCGGGTTAGTCGAACGTAATTAATTCTCTTCGTTGGACTCGACTTTTTTTGTTTTAGAACATTCTTATGGAACCCTTTAAATCGTTTGAAATTCTATTTATATTAAATCTCGATTAATCAGATATTTATATTAAATCTTGATTAATCAGTGTCGATATTGTAATATAAGGGGCGCAGGAAATTCCACCCCTTCTTGGTAGAAATTCACCCCTTGACATAACCCTTTTAATAGAATAGAATTCTCTGTCTTTGTTGCGAATGTTTAGTAGATAAAATTTATTTTCTTTCTGGAATAATTGACGTCTTTTTTTATCTATGTATTAGTGCGATTATTGAATTGCGTAAGGGTGGAATTAAAGGGTGGCTGCTGCGAGTAGAAATGTATCAATTTTAATCATTTTTTTTAGCAGGGTTACAAGGTTAATGTTTATTCCTAAATTTAGTGTAACGTTTAAATATTAACGAGAAGGTAGTACCACTTTATTCTAATTTTAATTCTATCTATTATAGTTTTATTTCTATCTATTATAGTTTTATTTCTATTTCTATTATAATTCTATTTTCATTCCAATTCTATTTCTATTTCTATCACAATTTTATTTCTACTCCTTTCGCACCCCGTACAGAATTCTTTTCACAACCCATACACAATCCTTTCCGTCCCTCCGCGGATCACGCTCGGAATTAGGCGTGCAGGAAAGAGAGCGTCCGCGCCGCGAGAAAATTACGATGTATTCAACGGGCGAAGTATTCCCGAAATAGGGGTTGGTCGTTGTAACGCATGGCGGGCGGTGGCGCGCATGCAACCGGTGAACGCTTCGTAGCTCCTAGCTGGGAAATTAGATTGCACTCACGTTACCCGCGGCAAAAGTTCACGGCACCGTGCGGTTAACGGTTCCATCGTGTTCCTGCCTAGGTCAGGCATACGTGCTGCATGCTCTCGTCTCTCTCCTCCTCCTCCTCCTCCTCCTCCTCCTCCTCCTCGCCTCCGATCGTCGAAATCGAGTTTGCGTGCCACGCATCGCGGAGTATCCTACCAGCCGCGTGTTTCGAGTTATTCAGCCTCGATTTGGATACGCCTCTCTCTCTCTCTCTCTCTCTCTATCTGTATCTCTCTCTATTTCTCTCTTTCGAGCCCCGAGCATCGTCGATACACCTGAATCGCGCGAATCGGAAACGGAAAGTTTGTTCCGCAGCCCGACTCACTTTCATTTTGCACGCTGGCTCCACTGTCTTTTCACCCTCGCGTAGGGGGTGGTAGTCGTGTTTAACAAGTACCGAAAGCCGAGCTTTGATCCTCGCCGACTCCGTTCAGACTCGAAATACTTTTACGTTTGTGTCAGTATTTTAATTTGAATTTTTATTGTTTTATTATGTATTTTATTAGGGGTAGTTTTTAGGGGTAGGTTATAATAGTAGTAGTAATTTAGTTATTGTAGGTGCGTCAAGGTTTTTGTATTATATATATCCTTGTTTTTAGGGGTAGGTAATGCTTGTAGTAGTAATTCAATTATTATAGGTGCATCAGGGTTATTGTATAATATATATCCTTGTTTTTAGGGGTAGTGAAAGTGGTAGTAATTCAATTATTGTAGGTGCGTCAAGGTTATTATATAATATTATAATATATTTTCTTGTTTTCAGGGGTAGATAATAGTAATAGTAGTAATTCAATTATTATAGGTGAGTTTTTGTATTTTCTTTTCAATTTTCTTTTACTTTATTTTATACGTCAATAATCAGGCTATCTTTTGGCTCTTTAAATCGGATACAAAATTTAATAAAAAGGTGGTTAGAAACAGTAATATGTAAGACATTAATTAACTATAGGAAATAGAATTTGTATAATTTTTGTAGAAGGTGGTTGTTTTAGGGATGAATTACTGTAGGAATAAATTTTGTCAAATAATATTTAGCTTGGATAGATTGCTATTTATATTATTATAAATTACGATATAGTAATGACTATTATGCATCGTATGCATTTTTTAATTATAACTGCAAATCAATAATATTGTACGCATCGTACATATACAATTATTAGCATAGCCTTCTATGCACTGTATAATTATTAGCATAGCCTTCTGTGCATTATATAATTATTAGCATAACCTTGTATGCATTATATAATTATTAACATAACCTTGTATGCATTATATAATTATTAGCATAACCTTGTATGCATTATATAATTACTAGCATATCCTTGTATGCATCGTATGCATTTTATAATTACACTTGTATAAATAACGTTGTACGCATCCTACATATACAATTATTAGCAGAACCTTATATGAATGCTATAATTGCTAGCATAACCTTGTAAAAATTCTATAATCACTATCATAACCTTGTAAAAATTCTACAATCACTACCATAACCTTGTACAAATTCTACAGTCACTATCATAACCTTGTAAAAATTCTATAATCACTAGGACAACCTTGTACACATTGCATAACAATTATCCGAAAGCAGCAAGGTCTCCGGTTACGAGTGTGAAACCCTACTCTAAATATTGAAACAGCTGCAGAGGCTCAAAGTTAAGGCTATTAAGGGGGTCCGGCAACCATTAATCCTGCATCGTCGTTGCTTTTCTCACACGTCCCCCGATCCCTCGGAGTTTACTTTTCGCGGAATCGAACACGGCCGAAAATTGCAAGGATCGTCGTCGATTGATTCTCGCCGGGACAGTCATCATCATCATCATCATTATCATCATCATCGTCATCCCTCTCACTCTTCCGTGGGCTCGCAGTTTCACCACGGGGTGCTAACAACGCGCACACGCGTGATGATCGGCCGGTATCACGCGATGCAACGTGCAACTACCAATTGTCGGCGGGTTCCGCAGAATTTCAGGGCCCGCCTAATGATGCACTTTACTGGCAGAGGAGGAGGAGGAGGAGGAGGGGGGGTGGAAGGTTTGTTCGTTGATTGAAAAGAATGCCGCGAGTTGCCGCAACGATTACGCGCCGGTTGACGCGGACCAAGGGGTGCGAATCGTTTCCTGCACCCTTGGGTATCTCGAATGATTACCGCCTTAATTGCTCTCTGTCCCGCGCCCCCCACTCTCTCTCTTTCTCTGTCCCTCCCCTTCTCTGACTCCCTTTCTCTTTCTCTCTCTTTATCCCGCTTCCTCTCTCTCTTTATCTCTCTGTGTTGGTACTTCGTACCGCGAGCGTTCATAACGATGAGCAGTCACGATAACCGAGGTGTTACAAGCACCTCGGTCCAACTTTCACTCCGGAAACTTTGATTCTAGGTCCTCGTCGAACTCCAGCGAATCACGCCATACTCGTTCGTGCAAATGTTGTCCGTCCACGAAGCTGAGACTATTATCAGATGTCCTTGTACTTTATTATAAACGAAAGGGGAAATAATTTTAACACCTGCGCCCTTGTTCTACCACCACCATCTACTATTGTCTATTATCTCCTATATTATCGTCTGCTATTATCTATTATGTGTATCAGGCACCTGATATCTCTGGCATTTAATATAGCGTTGCCATCGGTCCAAAGTTCATCAATTCCGTTGCGTTCATAACAGAATCGGCAGCCGGGCATGCAACAAATATCTGGCATAGCCTGCGGTAAAGCTTCCTTTATCCGGCGGCCATTTTTATTGGCTCGGAGATGAATCTCGGATGCCGCGTGTATCCGTAAAAATTTATCGCCGGCGATATCGCGTCGATGTAAGCACCGGCCATGAAGACGATTTTAATGCTTCCTCTATGGTGGTTTTCTCCGTGCCACGTGCATGCGTTCGCTCGCTCGCTCGCTCGCTCACAGCACACACACAGGTTACAATGTGCCGCGGTGGTAAAATGCTCGTAAACACGCGAGTTTCACCGATATCGACTCGGCTACCCGACTACGACGACTACCGGGTATCATCGCCCTTACCTGCGCGGAACACGGAATGGAGACGTTTTATTGGACGGTTATCCGGGGTGTCGTTTGTAATTATTTAGCCTGATCGGTGGCGATGCGCTATGAGAACTCGGGGAATGGTCGATCGGTTCGATTGTTAGAGGCTCTCTATTTTTTTTTTATAGGGACTCGCCAGTTCTGTGACTTTCATGACAGAGGAACTGGTTTTTTTTTTGCCAGTTGATAGTCTGTTTTTTTGTTGATTGTTATATGGTTGTAAAGTGTTTTATGCAGAGTGAAATGAAGCAAGGTTTAGGTTTATGATGGATGCGTTTAAAGCTGAACTATATTTCACTATATTTCGCTCTATTATAGTTTATTCTAGTCTGTTATAGCTTATTTTGGATTCTATTCTACTATAGTCCACTCCATTTAACTCTATTCCACTCCATTCCACTCTATTCAGCTCTATTCCGCCCCATTCGACTCTATTTTACTGTACTCTGCACTATATTCTACTCTATTCAACTCTATTCCCCTATATTTTATTTTATTGTATTCTCTCCTGCTCTGTTACACTCTAATCTGTTCTGTCCTATATTATTCCACTCTATTGCACTCTATTTTGCTCTATTGTACTCTATTGCACTCTATTCTACTCTATTTCACGCTATTCTACTCTATTTTACTCTATTCAATGTAATCCTAATATATTCCACTATATTCAAACTTATCCTAATATAGATCTTAATATATTTTAATATTCTATTCAATTTTATTGTACATTATATTCTTACTCTATTGTACTCTATTAGACGCTATTCCACATTACTCTACTTCATTATACTATACTCTACCCTAAATCTGAACTATTTAGGAAAAATTAGGCATAATTAAGCTTCCTAAGAAATAAAAAAAAATTAATACAGGAGATCCGTTCATATATAATACAATAAATAAATCTTAAACAACAAATATTGTTTATTAATTTCGAATAAAAAAAGAAGAAGGAACTTATGGGTTACACCACAGTACGTATACAAAAAGTATAAATGTATGCTATATTCATCAACCATTTTGCATTAAATTTCAAATTATTATTATCATCATCATCAATGTGCATCTTATAATTTTACTTATGTATTTATATATAAGTTGCACATTGGTGATAATAATAATCGGAAAATTAAAAATATATACTGTAAAAATACATCGCAAAAAATATATATATATTTTTTATCTGAAATTAATAGACGATATTCATTGTTTATTATATATATTAATCGAAACTTGTGCTCCATGACAAACACGTTCGACACTATACATTTCGATACAGTGTGTTATTCGGTATCGTGGAATCTTCTGTTCGAGAAAAACTGCCGGGATAATCGGGAAGTGTGGTAAAACAATTTGTTTCAGCACGATAACGTTCTGCCGCACGCAGCAAATCACTTTAGAGACAATTACAAATTATGGTACTAGAACTCTCGTGTCGCATTCGTCATATTTCTCTGACCATTTTTCAGTGGCTCGAATTCATTTTTCAAAGACGAAAAATAATAAATTGCGCCGCGGGGAATGGTAAATGATCGTCGCCGATTCCCCTATAAATGTAAATGTTAATATTTTCCGCCGGAAATTGACGACGGATGAGTTTTTATCGGTGTTATTTATGGATTTTCGTAATTCCATATTTTAGAAAATTTTAATTAACATATAGAAAGAATTGAGAAAGAATTAATTTTTAGACTTAGTTTTTGAACAAATAAAATTATCCTGACCTGTTTTTCTACGTCGGCAAAAATAACAAAATGTTCGTCCACGATTTATTCTCCAATTAAAATTGTCTTCAAAAAACATTTATACATACAATATACATATTAAATTCTTCTTGTTCAATGATCAAATCTCTTCGATATTTACGATTACGTTGCGAAACAGTTAACATTTGCAAGTTAATGATAAAATTTACAACAACGTGACCACGGCACTCCATGCATTTTTTTATACAGCACAAAAATCTACGATCATTATAAAACACAATATTAAATAGAAATCGACAAGGGCCGTTTTATTTTTCCACTCGGCCTTTATTAAAGACTTTCAATAAACCCGCCGATCAAAAAAAATATGCAGGTATCAAATATTTTTCCACTCCACAGACTCGTCGAAATCGATGATCGACGTTCCTCGTTAATTACATTTCGTATTTTGACTCGCTCAAATAGAATAATTAGAAAATTACTGTTGGAAATTGCATAATACAAATTAGTAAGTAATATATTGTTTCAAAATACTCTCTATAAAATTAAAAAATAATTGTTATAATATCGAAGGGCTCTAGCAGCGAGCCCTTTTAAATAATTGCGTCAGATGCAAAGATTCGAGGATTATTTCGAATAATTATTTCTTATTTTTATTGCAAATAAAATCAAAACGAATAT
>NC_135772.1:3119887-3127902 GCF_028453695.1 Augochlora pura
AGAAGGGTCACGCGTCCCCGATTCACTGTACCATCCGCGGTATGATCTGCTCACGTAGGCCCCAGTCCCCACTACCAAATTTCCTAGTTCAGCCGCATATAAAAGGGCCAAGATTTTTCTCCTCATCGGGGAAGTTTCAAATCAAATCGCGACACGAGACGGGCAGTTTTCAAGTCAAATCGCGACGCGAGACGCAGCAAGATCGAGCCGAGTTCTCCTTCGAGCAATAGTTAACCCCTGCCGACTTGGTGCGTAAACCAGGGAGCGTGTCTTAGGACTATCGCGAATCGTACACTACACTTGCACACTTGTAATAGACTGAAGTTGTCAGATTATATTAGTTTTACTTGCAATTCAGTGCACAAGTTATTTCATCCCATTTCCCACAGTTCGAGTCAGTTGTTGGTAAAGATCCCACAAAGATACACCTTTGCCGCTCGAGGTGTATCAATTAATATTTCTTTCGACGTTACGAGGCCAAATTAGAATCAATCGAAGACTCATTTACCTCCGGCCACGTGTGCAACTGGCCCCCGGCTCGTAACAGATCAATGAATAAATAATTATTAACCCTTAAATGCATAGAGTCCCAAAAATGAATCAATAACTTTCTGCGCGGATACCCGACAACAGTTTTGATATCGATACATTTGGCTGAATGGCAGTGATTCCTTTGTCCATTGACTTATCAAAAATTAACTAAAATAATGACATTTGACTTCAATATTTGTATCTTTCTGACGTTATACCAATTGGCGCGCATTTTTGATAGCGGGTTCATTTACGTACTTTTGGAAGTGGATTATTTAGAAATATTTTGGTGTATTCGTTAAACAAAAATATAAACAAAAATATTTCTTTGTTCCAAGAAAGGAAACGACTGCTTCAATCTCTTTCATACTAACTAAAGAATTTTTATGTCTATTTTGCATAGTGTACCAAAAATGGATCATTAATATTTTTCAATAAAAACCCTATAAGATATGACTTATAATTTTTTTAAATATTTTTCCCGATTTCCACTCATTTGAAATATTATAACCCTAATTTTTAAATAAAATTCATTAATTCATGCATTTAAGGGTTAATGGTAATAAAATCAGTAAATAATTATTCGTCGAGGTTATGTCTACGCCAAGCAAAGCGCGCCCTTAAGCATGGCTTAACAAAGCTACGTCATTGATCTCTATCTTTTTGCAAGTCGCGAGCAATTAGTAAACAAAACGTTGAAATATAAAGCGAGAGTAGAAACGCGCTTTGACTCTCTAAAATCGCGTAGTTTCCTCGGTTTTTCGCGCTTCCCCCCCTCCAGTCGTCTAAAACAGTAGCCGAGCTAAAAAGATGCCTAAAACCATGCGAAAAAGATGACGGAGAACAGTCGACGCTCCATAATTCACGTCGCTTCTGTTTCTACGAAAAGCAGCGCGTATAAACGCCAACTGGCCCTCGGCTCGTAACAAGTATGTAATTCCAAAGCGGAACGTCTTCGGCAGAACCCGTATCGAACGGCAGGACAAACAAACAAACCCGCGGGAGCATAGCATCGATACGCCGATTAAATTCCATGGAAATGCTCCCCGAGTATACGTGGTCATTTAAACGTCTCTGTCCGATGCCGGGCTGATAAGATAAAATCGAGCGGCGCGGGCGCGCGAATCGCGGATCATCTGCATGAGCTGGCCGCGCGACACCCCGCGCTCTCGCACGAATGCGGAGTTTATCGCCGAAAAAGAACAGATACCGCGAAGAGAACCGAAGAAGGGGAGGAGGGAAAGGGGGAAAGGAGGGGCAGCGGGATCCGATAAGACGCGGAGTTTCGAGAGTCCTTTCGGGCCGCGTTCTCACGATTCTCGCGCGCCGGTGAAATCGGTGTGCACGCGCGCATCTGCTTCGCATTCTTGCTCGCGGGTTTATCGATTCGTAATCATAATCGACGGGGGAGGGGGGGAGAGAGAGATAGATAAGGGTGACAACGCGCCGCGAGCGGCGAGATACCGTTCGTTTCAAACGCGGCGGCACGGTAATGAGCCGCGTTTTCAAGCGCAAAACGGCGCGGATAGATTATTTCGATGCGGATGCCAGATTACGCCGCGTACCCACGCTTTCCAAGCTGACGTCGAGAGAGAACGAGGATTTTGCGAAACATCGCGAATTTTCAATTAGGGCACGCGTGCGTTCGGTTCTTGGTCGGCGAGAAGGTACCTGTTATGGAACGCTTTTCCACGGGGTATAAGTTAACCCTTCGCACTAGAAGCCGTTTTAGCTCTAAATTTAAAATAATTACCCTTATTAAATTAGATTATAAATTATAGATATTATAAATATTATTAATTATATAGATTATAAATTAAATTAAATTTATCTTATTAAAATAATAATCTTATCATATTTTCATTTTAAGCGACGAACCGTATTTTTTGTATACCAAATTATTTCTCGCGATTCATACTAACATATTTAACAATTTTTCTGAAATTAAACATTGTAGCTGTGAAAATTATTTTAAAAGGTGAAAGAACGATATCAGTGGTGCCTGAGAGTCGCCGTTCGAGTGCAAAGGGTTAAAAGCGCCTTGCGATGAAGATGGAATGAAATATATAAAAATCGAGAGATCAATGGGAAAAGCAGTTTTCGTTGAGAAATATATTTCGGAATCCTTGCGCAAGGGGCGAAAAATAAACAACTCTCTTTTCGAAACTGAATTATGTCCGTGCCAACAATGATATAGTATGTTCTAAAACAAGAATCTGTCACTTTTTCCGTCTATAAACAGTATCACACACGATCGTTTGGATCGTACACAATAAAATATTATTAAACAACTCGCTGCTCTATTATCTATAGAGCAGCCGATAATGCCAATCGAGCGCAAAGGATTAATTCCCCATAAAATCCTGCGAGAAGCGTTTCATTATTTAGACGTATAACATGGAATAGCATCGACGTTCGGACGATTTCCAATGCGCCTCGTTCGAATGAGAATTAATAAATAATTCCTTAATCAAACGTCGTTATGTTATAGGCAGGCTTATAAGCCGCGCGAAATGTTATCATTTTTCAAGAGCAACGATCTATGGCTTTCGAACATTTATGAGCGGCGCCCGCGCGCTTCGATAGAACGCGTCGATCGATGAAACCGAGCGGATCGAACGAAATATTATCAGGTTAACCCTTTGCCCTCGATATTACTGTTAATAAAATTTATGGTGACTCTGAGGCACCACTATAATTATCCTACCACGTTTAAAACAATTTTTATAGCAACAAAATTTAGATTTAAAAAATTTTTAAATAGTAAAATTATTGCTAGGAATCACAAGAATTAATTTCATATTTACAAAATATATTTTGTTATATATAATGGAAATATTACTCGATGTTACTGTTAATAAACTTTATGGTGACTCTGAGGCACCACTAAAATTATTCTACCACGTTCAAAACAATTTTTATATTAACTAAGTTTAGATTTAAAAAATTGTTAAGTAGTAAAATTATTGGTAGGAGTCACAAGAATTAATTTCATATTTACAAAATATATTTTGTCACATTAAATGGAAATATTATAAGACAGAAAAATAATTTTAGATTCATAATTAAAGTGGCTTCGAGTGCAAAGGTTTGAGTCGAAGCTGGTCGAACTCGGTGACAAGAGAATAAAATTTGATTCCTACTTTAACCCTTTGCACTCGGAGCTACTTTAATTCGAAATTTAAAACAGTCCTTCCGACCTGTAGCGTTTTCGTTTGCAGTAACTTACTGTATTTGATCTGACGCACTTGCTGCATTTATTACAATATTATAATGTTAAATAATGTTATTAGAATATTAGAATTATTTTGAAACGTGATACAACAATTTTTTATGGCGCTCGAGTTCAGAGGGTTCAAGGAACGGATGAACATTAATACCCAACAACTTATTATTAGAAATCCCCTATCACGAGTCTGACTCGTTAAAGTACACTAAAGGGTTAAATCGACTCTGTTCGAACAACGTCAATGCGAATCCGCGCGGAGGAGATCCGACGCTGAAAAAAAATTCGTCGCGAAAGTCCGCGGCGGCCGCTTTCTTTTGATTTATCAGTGGTTAACGAGCCGAGCGACGTGCGCAGGTAAATGGTACCCCCGCTTATTATTAATCAGTCCAGAAAACGTACAAAGTGCCGTGCGAGAGCGCGCGCGCGCGCGCGAGTCTCTTTCGTAACGGGACGGTCGACTTTATTTTCGCGTTCCCGCGGAACGCGCGCGAAGCCGCTCGTGTGCACCGAGCGACGCGCGCCGCTCTGAAACGTATGATTTACGAGAACCAAGTAACGCGAACAGCTGATCGTCTGACACAGTTCTATCTGAATCTACTAATGCGAGCGCGGCTGCACTGACGCCGCGTCGACGCGTCGCGATGCGCCGAGTCGGTGCGGTCGAAGGATTTTTTCATTTTTCTTGCAGTTAATGCGAATTTTGAAATATGCGTTGCGAGGTGGTAGTAAGAACTAGTTAAATGAAGTATAGTATTTCGAGAAGTTATGGTGATTTTACTGTGGGAATTTTTCTGATTTTCTCTGTTCCTTTTTTAAGGATTTTATAAGGATTTTTTGAGTTTCATTAGAGTCGATGTAATTTTTGAAATATACCTCTCGAGGTGGCTGTAATAACTAGTTAAATTATTATAATATTTTCGAGAAGTTATGGTGATTTTACTGTGGCAGTTTCTCTGATTTTCTTTGTTCGTTTTTTTAAGTATTTTATAAGAATTATATAAGGATTTTATAAGGATTTTCGAATTTCATTAGAGTCAATGGGATTTTTGAAATATGCGTTGCGAAGTAGCTGTAACTATCAGTCAAATTATTATAATATTTTCGAGAAGTTATGGTAGTTATACTGTGAGCGTTTCTCTGATAATTTTTGTTCCTTTTTTAAGGATTTTATACGATATTTATGATATTTATATTAAACGATTATTATAACGATTTTATGGTTGGTCATATAGTAATTTAGACTATAATTTAGACTAGAATAATCCAGAGTATAGTAGTTCAGACTATAATTTAACCTAGAATAAATCAGACCAGAGTAATTCAGATTATAATAACTCAGACTATAATTTAGATTATAATAAATCAGATTATAATATAGACTAGAACAATTCAGAGTATAGTAATTTAGAATACAATTTAAACTAGAATAATACAGAGTATAATAATTCAGACTATAATAACTCATAATTTAGACAATAATAACTCATACTATAATTTAGACAATAATTCTTTAAATCACTGTTTAAAATAACTTAATAATTGTTCCATCAACGAAGCAAATTAGCACAATTTCCTATTCGCATCATTTGCATAATCGTGCAACTATTTATCCTGTTTTAATGCATCAGCAAGATGACATAATTTATCGCAGGAATTAATGTACAAACAGAAAAACCTTTAAAACACACATTATATCTATCCAACATTAAATCATCAGTCTATTTAATTTTATCTATCTAACATTAAATCGTCAGTCTATTTAATTTTATCTATCTAACATTAAATCATCTGTCCATTTAATTTTATCTATCTAACATTAAATTATCAGTCCATTCAATTTTATCTATCTAACATTAAAATCGACTGAAATGTTGAAATTCCACGGAAAAAGAAACGTGTTTCAACGGCGTCGCGCATTCTTTTAAATGATCGCGATGTCTCGATCGCAAAAAAACACTGCATATCGGCTGAATAACAAGCGTTTCGCATCGCGTAGCCAAAGAATAATTATTATACAATTCTACGTTCGCATTCGTACGGAAGAATGCACGTGGGCTCAATTAATTGCGAACAATTAACATTCTACGACTCATGATTGTTTTTAAACGTTACAGTACATTTTGTTTTTGTTGATAGAAATTGCTTTTCAAATTAAAAAACTATTTATGCAGCAATTACATTAATATTTATAAATATATAATTTAGACTAGAATAATTCAGACCGTAATGGCTCAAACTATAATTTAACCCTTTGCACTCGAAGCCATTTTTACTGTAAATCTGAAATAATTTTTCTAATGTACAGTATTTCCATTTTAAGCTACGAAAGCGCATTTTATATATACCAATTTTACTCTCGCGAATTCATACTAACAGTTTCATTTTCAACAATTTTTACTAACATTAAAATTTGTTGCTATAAAAATGATTTTAAAGGCTCACAGAACAATTTTGGTGGTGCCTCAGAGTCACCACTCGAGTGCAAAGGGTTAAACTAGAATAATTCAGACTATAATGGCTCAGACTATAATTTAGACTAGAGTAATTCAGGCTATAATGGCTCAGACTATAATTTAGACTAGAGTAATTCAGGCTATAATGGCTCAGACTATAGTATTAGACTAGAGTAATTCAGGCTATAATGGCTCAGACTATAGATTTAGACTAGAATAATTTAGAGTACAGTAATTTAGACTAGAATAATTCAGAGTATAGTAATTTAATGACTCAGACTATAATTTAGACTAGAATAATTCAGGCTATAATGGCTCAGACTATAGATTTAGACTAGAATAATTCAGAGCATAGTAATTTAGACTAGAATTTAGACTAGAATAACTCAGACTAGAATAATTCAGATTACAATAACTCAGACTATAATGTAGACTAAATTATATTAATAATAATATTAACAATCGTACCAAAGCAAATGAAAAAGAACTTATTAAAACCGCCGTCTAACAAAAGAAATATTTAACCAAACTATACCAATAAATATTAAAATCCTAACTCTCGCTCCCCTAATTTCATCTACCCTAACTCCATCACCCCAAAAACGAAAGTCCCATAAACAGTTCAACCTCCGATCAGCTGTTTCTGGCGCAACGTGCACGAAAATTGAATTGTCCGACTTCCGCAGTTATTTAGATTCTGTTATCGCGTATCGGTGGCGGAACGCTCGGCGATAACTCGACGAATAAAAGGAGACCGAACGAGAAGGTACTAAATTCGATGAACCTATATGCGCGACTGTTTCAGGTGGACAGGTCTTGTTTCTCAAGCCTCGTTGCACCGTATACGCGCGACGCGACGGCGAATCGTTCCAACGCGGTTTTTCGAAGCGAACGAAAGTCCTTTCTAAAACGCGCCGCTGCGTTCGAGCGGCCCGCATCGCGAACCGTTCCCGCGCCTTTCCCGCTCGTTTAGTCGTCGCGGAGGAAGGATTAACGTTCGACAGACTCTTTCGCGGAAGCCAATTTTTAAGAATAACGAAAACGCGAGATCGACGCACGATTTTTCGCGCGAATATTGGGTTGGTGCATACGAAATGTCGAATGTTTAAGTAAATATATAAAACTGTATTTTAAAAAGACATTATTAAATGAAACAAACGTTATTAACCCTTTGCACTCGAGTGGTGACTCTGACGCACCACTAAAATTATTCTATTACGTTCCAACATAATTTTTGTAACAATAAATAAATAATTATAGAATAAATTTTCTATGTATAAAAATTGATTTTGTCAAACAGAATGGAAATACCACGGAACCAGAAAAATTATTTCAGATTTACAGTTAAAATGGCTCCGAGTGCAAAGGTTTAATATTTTCCTATGAGCTATAAGTCTCGAAGGACGCCTTTCTACTTAACAAAGCTTTGTTCAACAGATTACAATGCCAAGAGCAAATATCAAAGCCGGCGTCTAGCAAAGCACAGCCGAAAACTCGCTTGAAATCGAAACAGTTTCGCGCGAATCAAGTTTGCAACTCGCTCATCTTATCAACAATCCAGTGTTATATATTTTTCAAGTGGCAGAGTGCATTTTTAAGGATCGCCCTATCTAGCCAACAACTCGAAGAGCTTATCCGAATCGAGCTTACTCGATTTACAACGATAAAGAAAACTTTTGCAACATGCACGCAGAGCTACGCAGTCACTAAATAATCGCGGAGGGACTCTTTTATTTATTACTATCTTTTTAGGATAGAAATAGCTATTATATATGAAATAGATTTATCTGTTCTATCTTCTA
>NC_135772.1:3128002-3193464 GCF_028453695.1 Augochlora pura
AAACTAAATCGTTAAATATCTCCAAAACTAAATCGCTAAATATCTCCAAAACGACTTGCTAAATATCTTCCAAACCAAATCTCTAAATATCTTCAAAACTGCATCGCTAAATATCGTCCAACCAAATCGCTAAATATCGTCCAACTGCATCGCTAAATATCTCCAAATTACATCGGTAAATATCGTCCACCTACATCACTAAATATCGTCCAAAACAGCATCGCGAAACATCATCCACCCGAATCATCGAATCTCTTCGAACGAAAGGAGTATCTCCGTTGAACCGCGATGAGCAGAGGAAAAGCCGTGGCGGAATAATTTGGTCGCGGTCGTAGTAGACGCGGTTTGCCAAAAGTGAAACTGCACAAGGTCGGTAGCAACGCCGACCGTGGAGAGCCGGGACGCGAGAGAGGAGACGCGTTGTCGGAAACGCTTCAGGATCCACTGACGGCCCGCGCGCACGGCGACTGTCAACCGTGGGTATTTCACGTGTCTGGTTGCGGCGCGCTGCGCTCGAGGTCCTGTCGATCGTGGCGAGGATCTTTTTCGCGGTGTCCTGGCAATGATCGTTTTCGCGGTGTCCTGACAATGATCATTTTCGCGGTGTTCTGGCAATGATATTTTTCGCAGTGTCCTGGGATGATCTTTTTCGCGGTGTCCTGGTCTTATCATTTTTGACACTGAATAAGCGTAATCGGCGACGATGTCTCTCTCTTTCTCTCTCTCTTGTTTCCTCCGCCGGGATCAGCATCGACGACGAAGGCGACGAAGACGACGACAACGAAGGCGAAGGCGACGACGACGACGACGACGGTGGCACAACAGTAGATCAGGCCGTCACGCGACCTGTGCGACGACTCTTTCAGCACGAGTCGTCCGAGACGGAAAAGAAACATTGCGAACGGGTCTAAGGCGAAACAGAAAAACTTCACTAGCCCTTTTGCAAAAACGGATTTTACTCGACGTTGAAAATACGACGTTTTAAATCACAGAGAACGAATTCGTCACGACGTGATCACGCACTTCGATTAGTTCGCATACGGCACCAGCATTGAAATATTTACCTTGCTACATGTAAAATGAATAGAGAGCCTGCCTGAATCGAACGAAGGAAGGCTCAACCGGCCCACTGTGACGTCGCCGGCCTACTGTCAGCTCAGCGCTCGCTCGGCCCCGCGGTCAACTAACCTACCGTGTTCGCCGCGCAGACTTTACCGACCAAATAAATCGATCCGACACCGCCCACCACCGTTATTTTTACACGATAAATCTTGCACGATTGTTTAACTATTTTTCACGTTGATTTTGTTCGGAGACGATCGTTTTTAATCGCGACGGTACGGTTACGGTCGCTCGCTTGACTACCGTAGTAGTCAGGTGTGAAACGCTCACGCGCACAGCCGCACACACAGAGACGGCGCACGTTTCCCTCGCAGATCTCGCGATTCGTAGAGCCATAGGCGTCGTTGGACCAAAAAAACTTATGTTCGCCGCGCGGAGGGGTGGGAGAAGAGACGGAGAGAGAGAGAGAGAGAGAGAGAGAGAGAGAGAGAGAGAGAGAGACGGAGCGCGAGGAACCTAGAGAAAGAGAGACAGAGCGTGACAGACCTAGAGAGAGAGAAAGAGAGAGACAAAGCGCGAGGAACCTAGAGAGAGAGAGCGACAAAGCGCGAGAGAGCTAGTGAGAGAGAAACAGAGAGAGAGAGAGAGAAAGCGCGCGCGCGAAAGAGAGACGGAGCGAGAGCGAAAGAGAGAAATAGCGAGGTGGGGGAGAGGGAGTGGGGTGGAGGGAGAGGGAGACAGAGCGCGTGTAAGAATATCAAACGCATTGACGTCTTACGCAGCGCCGAGGGTAATTATTTCGGACGTAGTTCGCCGCGGTGACCTCGAAATTAGAAATTTCGCACGGTGCCGCCGCGCCGGCACGGGCGTAACGCGAATTTTCGCGGCGCGTAGACGGAGAACAGATAGACGCGTTAACGCTGTGACGTCCGGTGGCTCCGCGTTGGTGCCACGCGAAAATCATCGGGTAAGTGCCGGTGGCTCCACTTTGGTGCCATGAGAAAATTTCGGGTAAGTACCGATGGCTCAATGTTGGTGTCATCCAAAAATTATCGGGATATTGCCGATGGCTCAATGTTGGTGCCATGCGAAAATTATCGGATAAGTGCCGATGGCTCCATTTTGGTGCCATGCGAAAAATGTCGGAAAAGTCCATGCGGAACCTATTGGGTAAGTACCGATGGCTCAATTTTGGTGCCATGCAAAACCTACTGGGTAAGTGCCGATGGCTCCATTTTAGTGACATGCAAAACCTAGTGGGTAAGTTCCGATGGCTCAATTTGGGTGCCATGCAAAACCTACTGGGTAAGTGCCGATGGCTCAATTTTGGTGACATACGAAAATTATCGGATAAGTACCGATGGCTCCACTTTAGTGCCACGCAAAAATTAAACGAAAATTATTATCGCGTGTTCTCTATTTAACTAACAATAAATTACAGCAACTTTGGCTTTTCATAAAAGCCCTTCGACGATAGCAGACAAAAAAGAAGACGATTATACGTGATAACCTAAATCCAGGTTATACGCGCGGACGGCATATAGCGTTAACTCTTTGAAGCACAGAATTTTAGGAAATAAATAGACGTGGCACAGAAATATCGCGTTTATAATTAAACAGAATTAGTATATTTTTATTGAAAGTCTATGTTAGCACAAACAAATATTAATCCAACTGATGAAATTAGTTCAAAACTATTATAGATTAGAACTAAATAGTCTTACCGTGTCACGTGGGTTCATAAATAAACCGAGTAAAAATTAAATTATTTCAATACCACGATTTGGGTTTAAAAATGTTCCAGGAGCTTCACCGTACGTCAAAAAGGTCATTTTTAATCCCACCGTGTCCGAAAGAGTTAACAGATATTCGCGGGCGCGATTCGGTCCCGATCTGTCGCAAGTATTTTCTTCCGTTCCACCCTCCCTCCCTCCCTCCCACCCCATCGGGACTCCTTTTGTTACACCGGTCCTCTCGAGAACGCTTCCCTGGAAATTTATATGGAGATTTTTCTTTCCGCGTTAAGGACGATTGTTTCGCGGGGTTTCAAAGACTCCGTAGAAAAAGGTTCCTTTTTCCCTTAAAACCACTTGTCAGTTCCCTCCATCTTGAAACCGAATAAAGACCGTTTTAGAATCGTCCGTAAACCGTGCCGGATCCTTTTCGAGGATTTTTAGAGGTTGTTGTCGGATGACATACTACGCGGATTTATTAACCCTTTACCGTTTCCTTCACAGTTATTGCAATTAGGAATTTTTCAATTTATAATTTTTCAATGTATAATTTCTTGAAAGAGGCGGAACATTAATGTTTATTCCATGCGAAAATATACTTAACACTTTAGCGACCGGTCATTTGGTCGTGAAAATTTAGCTGAATGTTAAGGTTATGTTTCTATTTTATTTATTTTATTAATTACGAAAGAAATCTGATACTAACACCTTTATATCAATAATAGATACCTAATTATTAATTATCATGACACAGGTTACCAATCGGGGGTGTTCTATTATATACATTTGTTATCTAATTCTTATTAATTTATTTATTTTTCATATTGAGCCCCCGTGTAAGTAGAATTGTAATTACAATTACTACATTAATATTATTAAACGGTATTCTTTGTAAACCTTGAGGAACATTAATTGACAAATAAATTCGTAGTATCCTCTTCTGTGTATATGGTTAAGAACATTGTTGTTATTAAGAGCATAGTTGTTATGGGAGTGGTGGGAACTAGAGACCAATTCTCTGTCTTCGGCTACAGAGCCAGTTAGTCGAGCAGATTCGGTCAACTTAACTCGTCGTTTACGTTCCCCTATTGTCTTCTTTCTTTTTTTTCTTTCTTTCTCGTCGTCGTCGTCGTCGTCGTCGTCGTCTTTCGTTTTCCTTTCAGCCAGTAATTCTTTTCGTTTCGCTGCGTCACGGTATCCGTGGCAGCGTGAATTATATCGCATTCGCGCTGCCCGCGAACAATTGCTTCATCAATTTAATTGTTCTTGAAAAGCCAGCGATCGTTTCTTTCGATCGAAAATTAAAAATTCATTTGGTAGCGGCGTTGAATATATTTCTTAAAACTGTACAGTTAGTGTGTCTGATTAGTGTAGTTAGTGAGCAGTTTATGGAGGTATAGTGGAAACTACCCTTGGAGCTAAGTTTTTGCGATACACAGTCATTGAAAAGAATAATGTTAGTTTTAATTTATGGTATTGCTAGATTATTATTATTTTTTTTTATTTTAATTGTCTGTTTCATTTTTGATATTTCTGATTTACTTTTTTAAATTGTTTATCTGTTGGTAGAATATTAATATTTCTTAGAAGCTTATAGGTAGTGTGTCTGATTATCATAGGTAGTGAGCAGCTTATGGTCGCCATCGAGCATGGGACACCACCACGTGGCACCACCCTTGGAGCCAAACTCTCGCAACACGGTCATTGAAAAGAATAATGAAAATTCTAATCGATGGTATCCCCAAATTCTTATTCTTTTATTTTAATTGCCATTCTTATTCCTTTATTTTAATTGTCATTCTTATTTCTCTATTTTAATTGTCATTCTTATTTCTCTATTTTAATTGTCATTCTTATTTCTCTATTTTAATTGCCATTCTTATTTCTCTATTTTAATTGTCATTCTTATTTCTCTATTTAATTGCCATTATTATTTCTTTATTTAATTGCCATCCTTATTCCTTTATTTAATTGTCATTCTCATTTCTGTATTATAAGTATATATCTCATTTCTATATTATAAGTATATATCTCATTTCTATAATCTTATTTCCCCACGCAAATTCATAGTGCAGAAATTCGCCTGAAAATGTAAGAAATAGTGTCGAAATTCGCCTTAAAATTACAAAAATAGTGCAGAAAATTCGCCTGAAAAATAGAAAAACAGTGGAGAAAATTCGCCCGAAAAAAATCTAAAAACAGTCCATAAAATTCGCGAACGCGTACCCTGGGAAATGCATCGAAATTCTCGAGGTATCGCGTCCCAGCGACACGTGTGACGTTGGATTAGGCAAGGTAAACACGCGTGCGGCCAGGTGGCGTGAAACGGCGTCGGTGCATCGTGGAGGTTGCGCCGCGCTCGCGCGGTCACACTCACGAAACACACGCGCACACAGGCACAGAGAGGGGGGAGGGGGGAGGGAGTACAGGCAGGTAGGCACGGCTACGTACTTTTCGTACAATATAGTCGTTACGATGCAGCTGGCTATACATATAGATTCTTAGGTAATACTAATTGCGCCCGACTGCCGAGTGCATCCGAGCTCGCTCGCACTCGCTCGCACTCGCTCGCACCCGCGCGTTGCTTCGTATATGTACGCGGACACACGTGGAGAGTCGGGCCGCTCGCAGAGAGACGTATCGCCGCGGGGAATAATTTCATTGTAGCTACTTTAATGCGATCGCCGGCGATAAATTATTCGAAGGCTCGATAACGCCGTCGATCGCCACCGTAAGGAAAACGGAGTTTACCGAATCCATCGGCGCGAATCGCCTCAATGTCAATTATTTCTTGCCGAGCTGAAAGAAGGCCGAATGCTGTTTCTTTTAGCGATCTCGACGCTTTAGCGACCTATAAATCGGCTTTCCATGTGAACCTATTGCCATAGTAACCCTTAATTAGCTATCCATTTATTATTATATAAATTAAATATTAAATACCTTTCTTAATTAATAAGACAAATCAAAATAGAAATGCAACATTTTTACGACCGAATGACCGGTCCATAAATTGTTAATTAATTATTATTATTATAACAAGAACTCGTTAACTATAGCAAGAGTCGCAAATTCTATAGTGTGTGCGCCTATTTAAAGTAAAACGCTATAAGTTTGGCAAAATCTTTCGAATCCCAAGTTAAAATGTCTCTCCGACTGCAAAATGTTGACAAAAAAGAGAGAATAAAAGCTTCTTATGGCGTTACGGCATGTCAACCGCGGCGCACCATAGACGCCGTGAAATTCCCCCCGTCGCAAGAATTGCCGTTGATGTATAGCCGCTAATAAATTATACATTGTTCCTCCTCTCGGAGCGTTGCTTACGATGCCGTTCCTTTTTTCTTTTTTTTCTTTTTTTTATTGCCTCGCCAGCGAGTCTTGTATAAAGTGTGCCGTGCATTTACGTTCTAATTACTTTGGACGATCGGACCCGGGAAATTCTAGACATTAAAATTGTTTTGCGGCGGAAATCCACGGCGGATTTTCCTTCTTCATCGATCCTCGAACGGGCGCGTTAATCGCGCGGCACGCTGCGCGCCACCTGCGGCGACTCTTTCACGATCCCGGATTCTCTAGCGTCTCTAGGTTGACAAGATCGACTCTTATTATCTTAGGGACTGCGCGACGTCGGGATCCAAGATGGCGGATGGAGCGACGGACGGATGGACGGTAATTTCATCGCGGTGGATTCTTCGCAATCGAAGGCATTTTAAGTCTAGATCCAAAATTGCTATTTTGATCAGGTGTATTCCTATTTTGTCTGACTTAGTACAATATATAGATTTGGGATTGAGTCTTGTGACTCGTAAAACTGTTACGCTTTTAACAGTGTTTTACATAGACGAAATGATTTCGGAAATAATATAAGAATTTTCATTGGTGTATTTTGTGTAATTATTATAGTTGTGGTAGTTAATGATACTGTTTAGTGACGGTATAGTGACACAAAATTAATTTCACAAATTCTGAGTGGATAAATAGGAATTAAATGAGGCGATAATAAAGGAAAAATTCGCAAATCGAGAAACGATTTTAACGAAACCATTTTAATTCCTAAACTTGTAATATATATCTTGTATAATAATTTTAATATAGTAGTTAATAATAATAATATTTATAGCTCTCCCGTGTCGTTTATAGAGACTCAAATTAATTTTCCAAATTCTCAGTGATCAAATTGGAATTAAATAAGGCTATAATAAAGGAAAAATTCGCGAATCGAAGCACTGTCGACCTGACGTCATCAGTTACTGGCAAGCTATTTTATTAAAATCTTCCCCTTTGTGCTCGGCGCCATTTTAACTCCTACACTATTAATATTAATCTTCTTTAATAATTTTAATATAGTAGTTAATAATAATAATATTTGCAGCTCCTATACGACGTTTATATTGACTCAAATTAATTCGCTAAATTCTCACTGGACAAATTGAAATTAAATAAGGATATAATAACGGAAAAATTCGCGAATCGAAAAATTGTACACCTGGCGTCACCTCTTTAACTCTAACCCTTTAAACTCGGCACCAATTTAACTCCTAAACTATTAATATATATTTTGTGTAATAATTTTGCTATATTGGTTAATAATAATAATATTTACAACTCCAAAAAAAAATTTGCTAAACTAATAACATACATCTTGTATAATAATTTTTCTATAATAGTTAATAATAATACCATTTTTCAATTCCCAGAAAACGTTCATCTGAACTAAAATTAATTCGCTAAATTCTCCCTCCTCAAATCGCATTAAATAACAAAGAAACCCCTTCGCCAATCCAAAAATTGTCCTCCTGATGTCATCAGCCGAATACAAGCGATTTTCTGAATTGATTCGTAGACGTCAGCTTCTATTCCAGTAAAAAAGGTCCGGTCGGCTGGTTTGATGCCTTATTATGGGTTTTCGCAGGGTGAGCCTCCGCCGGTGAGCACTCACCGGGTATTTCCCGCGTGATAAACGCGATTATTGTCTGGCACGTTCTGTCGTTGTTTCCAGATCGATCCGGCGTTGCATGCGCGTCCACGTGCACGTTGTTTTTCATAGATCGTGTCCGCAAGCGGCAAAGAGCGGCGCGGCGCGGGCGCGGGCGCGGAGCGGTCAGCTGAAATTGCGCGTCTACGCGTTCTTAGGTAACGCATCGCGCGCGTTGCGTGAACGGAACTTCGCTCGTTTCTTCTCTGTGTGTGTGTCTGTGTGTGTGTTCCGCTAGTGGACCCGCGTTGACGTACACCGACGCATATAGGCGCATGTAGATGCACATGGTCGCATATAGACGCACATAGACGCACGTATACGTACTCCGATATACATCGACATACATCGACGCACATTAAAGTACGCCGATGTACACCGATGAACATCGACATACATCGACATACACCGACGCATATTAACATACACCGATAGACACCGACGCACATAATTATACATCGACATACATCGCCATACATCGACGCACATCGCATCGCAAACACCGACGCACACCAACATACACAAACATACACCAACATACCTCAATGTACATTGACATACACGAATATACGCCGACGCACACCGACGCTAGAGGAGAGGAAGCCCGTGTGTCGGGCAATTGCTACAGTTCGTTCCGCGCGCACCTTTATTTTTGCTTTGCGTGAGAGGCGCAGGTGCCTCCGTCGGGCACGTGACCGCCGTCTCTATGTATCCCGGCGTCCACACGTAGTCGCGCTATTAGGTAACGCGTCGATAGTGCGTGAATCGGATTTGCCGTCGTAACGCTCGCCCGCCTACGGCACGCTTCATTGTCCGCGTCGGCTGTCCGCGACGCTGCACAAAAGTCGGTTTTCACAGAGAGGCGCCTGCACGGTGGCTTGCGAACACGGCCCTGGAAAAACGCTCTACGCGCCTTCCGGGAGTGGACGTTCCACCGGTTCGATCCTAACTGGAAACTTGGCGGGTTTTATTTTCAGATTTCACTGTTTTACGCGACTTTTTCTCGGTTTCGCGTGGACGAGATCGCCGAATTTTTGTTAGACGATGAGGAAAACGTGTGTTGCATTTGGCGTTACATTTGACGTTGGGGTTTCTTTGGTAGGAGATGTTTAGGAGCGTTTAATATGGTGTTTGTGGTTTTAGGTGGGGTTTTAGGCAAAACACGTGGCACAGGTGTTCTGCGTCGAACGCTGGAAATGGAATAAAAGGAGAATTAATTACAAGGCTTTTTAATAATTTTTATTACTTCTCAATAATTCTTACTACTCATATATTCGATATATAAAATATCAATACTGTAAATTATATTTACAGCAAGTATATTTTTACGTTAGTACATCTTTTTAATTTAGCAGTAATTTCATCCTATTTTCTGTGAAATTATTGTAGCCTACTTTGCTCGACTTTTAATAATAATATTCACCAGTCTATGCGACTGTAATATATTATAATTTTTTAAAATGCTTCCTAGAAGGTTACTTTAACGTTTTAGAATTTAATTAAACTATATTAAATATTGTCATAAGCGATCTAATATGTTTAATGCTTATACCACGTTTTAGTGTAAGATTAAGGTACCTTGGACTTCGTAATTTTTATAAAATAATAATTCATAGACGCGTGATAGAATCACTGTATTTTTACCATAAAAGCGTCATAATAATCTCTACCTTTTTATATATAACAGCAATTTTTTATTCATCGTACATCCTGTGTAAAAAATATCTATATATCGTCACTTCGACCACGAACTATCACTTTCGACTAAAAACACAAAATCTTTACTAATCAAACAAAATGAACGCAATTTAATTGTCACAATCGACTTTGTATTATCAAATCTTCAAGTTCCCAACCTTTTATAAATCCTAGTATAATCTATTTATGCAACAATGTCACTCCAGTAAATCATTTTTAAAGTTATAGAAAGAAGCGTCGCAGCAGTCGTATTTTCAACTAATCTTTCGACAAGCGAGTGGAATTTTTTCCGGCATTCAATTTTTGTTATCTCGAAGTATGAAAATAGGGATTTGAATAAAAAAAATGCATTTTATATACGTGCAATTGTCTATGCAAAAACGTCTGCTGATAAGGAAATGATAAGCGATTTACCTCGCGCTCGACTTTTTTTCGAAATTTGCTCAATACTAAACAATTACAACTGGTTGTTAATGAGTAGTTTATAATAAATAATTGAAACTGAGGATGATCAGGATGTCACGTGATTTTTAGTCCGTGGAAAATCGTAGCTGAAATCCGCGAGTTTTGTGTATATGTATAGTGGTTACGTAGCCAGGCAGTGCCAGTAAGAGCGAAGAAGTAGAACCGGCGAGTCATGCACAGACAATTCAGTGAATTTCTATTTCTATTTAATTCTACAATAACTTTTTCGAAAGTGAACTCCCGGTCAGAGTGACAGTATTAACTCTTTCTTGTCTTAACAATTTAACAAACACTCGCCAGGATTTTTTATTTAATAATTTATACTAAATACAATTTATTTTCTCAGAGCATTTAAGGAACACATATATTTTCTATATTCGTCGTTTATAAATCGAAACGCAAGCTATACAAGTATATAATAATAATACAATAATAATTAATAAATAATTGATAATTTCAGAGATTTCACTCATATATTGTTAAATAAGTTAACATAATAATATCCTGGATTTCAGAGGGAGTTTTGGTTTAGTAAAAACCTTTTTTGAAAATTTTAATGTTGCACAATGTTTTGCAACGTTCTAGTACGCTAAATAAATTTATTTGCTTAGGTTTAACGCTACGGTAAATCTCGCAAGGAAGCTGAACAAATGCAATACTGACGATGGGATCACCACAGGCAGACGCAATAACAGTAGAACTAAGAATTGCGTTCTTATAATAGTTAACTTGCATTGTTATATAGATAGGACAAGTTGCAAAAGCTTTGCATTTAAATTATTTAATTCAGTCCGGTGAATTTTAATTTCTGGGTTTAGATTAATAAAATGAAGACAATAGAGTGGTGTCAGTAAAAATATCGAACTGCTAGATGTGCACTTGCAATAAATATTTCAAGAATTATTATCAAATTAGTGTTTTTTTGGACGAAATTATAGCTCAGTGAAAAATTATTATTACTATTTGGAAATTAAAGTTTAATTTGTGATTCCAAGGAATTTAATTAACAAACTGGAGCAGGTATATTCCAGACAGATTTTTGCAAAAATTTGTATTGTAATTAATTTAATTGCTATTATTTTAATACATATTTAATAGAAACCCTTAAATATCTCATTTTCAATAAAAATGCTCACTTTTAAAATACCTCTTATTCATCTATATTAATTTAAATATAAAAACAAATAGCACTTCGATTCAAAGGTCCCCAATTTTTCTTAAAAAAAGAAAAGACCCCAAAGCTTCAAGTAATTTTTATAACAATTTAAAACTGGACACAATAAGCGTACTATTTATATTCTCCCGACGCAAACAATTCTGTTTTCACAGCGCGATTCTACATCTTAATCTCTCCGTGTAAACAAATTAAATGACTTTTTATAATTTCTTCTTTTTTCGAAGTAATTGAAATTTTACCGCTAGTCATGCCGTCACCAATCTCTGTCCGACATCGACACTCCGTGACCACTTGCTATAGCAAAATCATGTTAAAAACCAACATACACGATACGTTTCATTTAAAATTAAATTATTAAATATATAAAATTTTAAATTGATAATATAACATAATTTAAAATTAAAATTATTTTAAATTACAATAACAATTTAACCGAACAGATAAATCACTCAATATGCCAGTAACAAGTTTGTTTAAAATACGTATTACAAAAATACATTTTATAATAACTGTGCTTTTTGTTAACGAAATTACAAACGACCGGTATAATCTTTAAGTACGTATCATACTTTTTTATTTGCAACATACGAAATTTTATTTTATCGTATATAACGTTGATAAATCTTCCGCTGTATTTTATTTATCTTTCACCGAATTCTTCGGCAACGTTACGACACTCTCGGAGCGAAATTGATAAAATATCTGTATAGGAAACACGATTAATTTTATTTGTTTAACTTCGGAAACGGTGCGAGATAAGCATCGAACGCGCGTCACGCGCGTACTTCCGGAAAAGAATCTATAGTTGCGTATGGATGCAGTATGCACGAAGCAGAGATTGGATATTATATTTTATGTTTGAAATATATCAAATATTTGATATATTATTATATATTATTTTTAGATATTATATTTGGTATATTATATTTTCTATATTATATTTTCTACATTAAATTTTCTATATTATACTTTCTATATCGTATTTGCTATATTATATTTTCTATATTATACTTTCTATATCATATTTGCTATATTATATTTTCTATATTATACTCTCTATATTATATTTTCTATATTATATTTTCTATATCATATTTTCTACATTAAATTTTCTATATTATACTTTCTATATCGTATTTGCTATATTATATTTTCTATATTATACTTTCTATATCATATTTGCTATATTATACTTTCTATATTATACTTTCTATATTATATTTTCTATATTATATTTTCTATATTATATTTTCTATATTGTATTTTCAATATTTCGTGTATAAAATATTTTCTATATTATCATACATTATTTCATATACTATATTTCACATAGTATAGTAAAGTACACGTGTCCATCTCGTCATATCGTCGATTACTTTCCTCACAAGCCAAATAAACACAGCATTCCACCGCGGCACCCAACAGCGCCCCGTTGCTACGTGGATAAAGCGATGGATAAACGGCGAATTAATCAGAGACCCCGAGAGATGACCTGTTCAAAATTGCTTATTCCAAGATTGTGTAATAAACACCTCGTGATACATCCAACGGTCAATAAGTGATTCTTATTGTGCTTGTTGACACCGTGGCGGCGCGTCTACACTTGATAAGTGTGCCGACACACGTTCACACGCGAAAAAGGGTACACGGCGACGACGACGAAGAGAAAAAACGATCGAACGAAGACAAACTCCGCCGATAGTTTAAACAATTAAACGGTCCTCGCGTACGATCATCGCGATAATAGAATTATTAGATCACTTATTCATTCGACTGCATTTTGTTTGCGCCGCGTCCACCGGCAGCCTCCGCGCCATCGATAACTCATTTTTCATCTGACCCCGTTCGCTTGGTCCATTCGATTAATATTCCAACGCGAGAACCGCCTTTCCAGCGATCTACGCGTGTCTAACGCGTGGTGGAGCCTTCCTTATTTCTTTGGAAAATTATGAAGAAAATAATCGGAATTTAGAATTAATTTTCTTCGGTAATTTGGGCATTTAATTCATCGTAAGTTTGATATTTATTTCAGAGCTGGAGAATAAAATGACAGAGGGACCTGGAGGATCTCAATTACTAATAAAAATTAATATTAATCAAAACTAAAATAATTGACATTGATATCTGTTAGACTTTCATAGGAATATTGAGAACGCGACGAGAATCGCTTCGCGTCATTTTTAAGTAATTAAATGTATATTTTTATATTTCGACGATTTTATATTTCGTTCATTTTTATTTTCTTCTGCGCGCACTGTATCTAGTATTTAAAAAATTGTACAATAGTATGAGAGTCTATAGAAACGTAATATACATTAGATGACATAACCTTATATTTTCTATATTATAGTTTCAATATTTCTATATTTCATACAGAAAATATTTTCTATGTTATATTTTCAACATCATATTTTCTATATTTCTATATTTCATACAGAATAAATACTGTCACATTATTCTAAATTTTTACCTCCTTCATTTTTTAATTAATAGAAATAATCTTCAGTCAGCATAAAAATCCATAGTCCATTGCCATAATTATTATTATCACAGGAATCATTAACAAATAGCCTAGCAAACTAATTCTACCATCTCGACAAACTTCCACCCTTTAACATTTACTCTAATAACTACTCCAATAACTTCTTCAAAATTATTTGATAATTTTTACCATATTAAATATTATCCATATAAATTTTTCCATTACTTCATACGTGGATTTGTTTATACAGTGACGCGAGAGACAGAATTTTTGTCACGTTTCAGAGATTCCAGCGTCGCGAGGAAGGACATCTTCAACGTATCTCCGTATATCCGAGTAAATTGTTTATACCGTGTCGTCTGCGCGGGCGATACGTATTAATTAAAAATCCACAGCTTCTGTGTCGAAACATTTTGCACGCCATTAATATAAAAGCTGGCCAACGCAGCGCTAGCTAGCTGGCGCGCGCGCGTGCTCGAGGCCCGCACACGCTCACGTGCCAACAAAGTTACTCTAATTAATGGCAACACGTTCGGTATTGTATAATTCTGTTTACGGCGGTGGCCTCGCGCATGCATCATGCGGCCTCCCTCCCGCCCCGCGCGCGCGCTCGTACCAATTCCTACGGCCGATTGTTAAGTTCCATTTATTGGAATGTAACACTCGAGCAGAGCGAGGGCGTCAGGTGAAAACGATTTTTAATGCGATAGGAATAATCCGCGGGAATTGTCGGGCGACGGTCAATAAACGCGATGTTATCAATTAGAGACGCGAAAAGGAATATTCATTTTATAGATAATTTTCGATCAAATTAAAACGCGTTTTTCTAGCGATGGGAATTACGATTTGCTATATTGTGATACGCGAGCGAATATATGGGGCTGTGAACTGAATATTTTAAAGGGTGCGTAATGGGTTCGTTCAGTGAATGGGGGTTGGTGTAACAATTACTGTCACTTTTTATTGTTATATTTTATAGAGAAAAAGTGTTTCGGAAAATCGCAAGAAAAACGGAATGATTTTTAAATTAAACAAATCTGTCTTTATAATTACAAGGGTTGAAAGTTTCCAAATGCCTTCTCACATATAAAATAATCTTTATAAAAATAACTAAAATAACTAGAAATTTTCCAAGTTGCCAAAATAATTCCTAAACAATCTAAATAAAAATTATCTCTAAATTCCAATTACTTAGAACAAAAAAGAAAAATAACAAGTTATCCTTTTTGGATTCTTTTAGCCAAACCCAGAATAAAAATTTAGAAAACGTTCATTTACATAATAGTATTATATAATAATATATAATCAGTTTCGCCAGCTAATTGCAATTTTTAAGTATTGTCTTCATAGCATTTATAAAATTTAAATCTAATCATTTTATGTAATAATATATAATAAGTTTCGAAAGCCAATAGCAATTTTTAATTATCGTTCTCGTGCCAACAAATTTAAATCGTTCGAGGGAATGTTTAAAAAGTTATTTCGCTTGCAACAAACGTAGACGCAATTAGCAGAGAGAGAGAGAGGGAGAGAGAGAGAGAGAGAGAGAGAGAGAGGCCGGAAGAATTAATGCGCGTCGTCGCTGTCCGACGTCTGACCCGTATTTTATTAAATTAATATTCATGATTTGGAAGAGATAGAGAGCGATGCTCGCATCGGCCCCCAACAAACTTTAAAGCGGTTCCAGAAATTGTTTCGATAAGAAAGTCTCGCGGAACGAACTTCTCCAAGCTGTGGCGCTTGCGAAAACATCGGGACGGGGGTGGTGTAGTGGAGCTAGTTACTGTGGGGCGACCAATTCCTGTGCCTTTTTCGAGTGTATAATTAACTTTATTTTTATCTAATATATTAAATTGGTAATATGGTTATCTAGTTTATTAAATTAATAATATGATTATCTAATAAATATTAAATTGGTAATATGATTATTTAATATATTAAATTAATAATATGATTATCTAATAAATATTAAATTGGTAATATGATTATTTAATATATTAAATTAATAATATGATTATCTAATGAATATTAAATTGGTAATATGATTATTTAATATATTAAATTAATAATATGATTATCTAATATATTAAATTAATAATATGATTATAATGTATTAAATACCTTGTTCTTTTACTTAATTTGCCTTTAAATAAAAATAAATGCAATGTATTTTATTCAATAAATATTGAATTAACTGCACCAGGAAAGAAACTAACCCGTTATTATGGGGTGGCGACACTGAGACACCACTAAAATTGTTACACCACGCTTAAAAATAATTTGTACAGATATCATTAATATTCAGATCTAAATAAATTGTTAAACGTCTAACTTTGCATAAATAACAAGATTTATATAAAAAATCAAGATTCATAGAAAATATAAAATAAGAAATTCATAGAAAATAGAAAATAGAAAGTAGAAAATAGAAAATAAAAAGTTCATAGAAAATAGAAAATAGAAAATTCATAGAAAATAAAAATACTGTAATTTTAAAAAAATAGCTTCACTCTTACAATTAAAATGGCTTCGAATACAAAGGGTTAAGATACGATTTTGATTCCTAACACAGCTAAAGTATAGATAACGGAACGATGCGTACGGAATCGTCGATTAATTTTTCGTCAAGCATATTTCCACCAAAGCAAAAAGATAAAGCAAGGGGGGTAGGTAGCCGTAGCGACGCGGTTCAAGTTCAACCATTAAACGTAACAAAGTGCCGATATCCCGGTATCACCGTATCCTATTAAAATTAACAACGTAGAAACACAGGCAAACGCACAATGGTAACCGATGGTTGGGCCCAATGGGATCGGTATTCGGCCACTGGGATAAGTTAAACTCCGGCCCCTCCTAATTGGGTCTGCTCTCTCTCCCGATAAAACGATAGGCATTCTCCAAGGGTATGGAACGACGAAGAGGGCGGGGGGGAGGGAGCAGGAGGAGGGGAGGGGGGCAATCTTTCGCATTGCTTAAAATAACGAAAAAGAAAGCCGCCGGGCCGCCACCTATCCCAGCGCCCGGCTCCCGAGGCCCAGTAAATCTGAAATATCGACATTCGGCCCGGGCAGCCACCGACGGGGGGTGGCGTCCGATCGTCGTCGTCACCCTCCTCCTCCTCCTCCACCTCCTCCTCCTCGGTTTTCCTCGGGAAAGTAAAGGCTTAGAGAGAGGTGTTCCCGGCCGGACGGACGGACGGACGGACGGGCGGCGGCGGCGACGGCGGGAGAGAGAGAGGGTAGTTTCGAAGGGACGCGTGTACCTGTCACGTCACAAAGCGTCTGGGTTCCAATCAAGCGTTAAGGGGGAGACCACCGGGCGTCGTGGCGTAGAATTTGCAACTATGCTAATAAGAAGCGAGAGAGCCGAACGGACAGCTAATGGCCGCCGTAGAGAAAAAGGACGGGCAAGAGTGCACAATGAATTCGTGAGGTCGTGACGCCGGCGAAGGGAAGGAGAGACGGAGAGAATAAGAGAAGGAGAGCGATGGAGAGAGCGACAGAGCCAGAGAGATAGAGGGACGGAGCCGGAGAGATAGAGAGACAGAGATAGAGAGATAGAGAGACAGAGACAGGAAGCAAGAGAGATAGAGAGAAGGAGAGACAGAGGCGAAGGTAGAGAGAGAAGGACAGAAAGAGCGCGTGACAGAAAGAGAGACAGAGAGGAAAATATAGAGAGAAAGAGCGCGTGGCAAAAATAAAGAGAGAGAGAGGAAAATATAGAAAGAGCGCGTGGCAGAAATAAAGAGAGAGGGGAACCTATGAGAGAAAGAGAGCGACGGAAAGGGCAAGAGACAGGGACACAGCGAGCAGAGAGAGCGACAGTAGTGAGAGAGAGAGAGAGGGGAGTGCCGGCCAGCGGGACAAAGAAAGGCAGAGGACGAAAGGGTGGAAGGGAGAAAGAGGTTAGGGAGGACGGAGGGCGACCACGGATCAATCGTAGCCTTCCGTGTTCCCCGGGCCCCTCGGTCGCTTTCCGCCCCGCGCCACTGTTACCGGTCCTCCCCCTTCGTTTGCCCCTTCACCTACCCAGTCGACTTGCACCCCTGAAACTTTCCTCCACCCAACAACCCCACTCTCTCTCTCTCTCTCTCTCACTCTCTCTCTCCCTCTAGCGTCCTCCCTCTCTTTCACCCTGGCTCGCCATACCCTTCTCTCTACTTCGGTGCAACTCTCTCTCAACCCTCTATCGCCGTGCTTGCACCGACATGCACGCGTCGTTACGCAGGCCCAAACCCGTCGACCAGACACAGACTCTTGTCTACTCTCGTCCTCCCGGCCGATTCTCGCCCTTCATCCCTCTCGTCTCTATGTTCGTCGTTGCCTCTTCTTTCTTTCTTTCTTTCTCTTTATGGGGGTGTATTTCTGTTTTATGCTTTAGATATCTATTCCTTATTTCTTTCTTTCCTTATGTCGGACTGTTTTCTTTTGGACTCTCTTCTTCGTCGCTCTTTTCTTCGACTTTCTTCCACGTTTATTCACACGATTTTCTTTGGCCCTCGGTTTCTAGCCCTTTTGTCCCTGGGAACATCCCTTTTGGCTTTCTCTGGGTTCTTTTAGCGGGGCCTCTCTTTCGCCCTTCTTCGATTTTGATGTGTTTCTTTCGCCCTCTTTTCGGCCTTCTCTGACTCTTTCTTCTGTCTTTTTCTCTGTCTTTTCTTGTCTGTCTTTTTATCTCTATCCCTCTTTCTCTCTGTATCTCTTCATCTCTGTCTTTCTTTACCTCTGTCTCTCTTTTTCTCTGTCTTTTTATCACTGTCTCTCTTTATTTCCGTCTCCCTGTCTCTTCAACTCTGTCTACCTTTCTCTCTGTCTTTTCCCCCTAATTTCTCTGTCCCCCTGTCTCTTTTCCTCTCTGTCGCTCCTTCCCTCTGTCTCTCTTTCCACTATCTCTCCTTCTTTTTGTCTCTCTTTCTCCCTGTCTCTCTTTCCCCTTATCTCTCTTTCTTTTTGTTTCTCTTTCTCTCTGTCTCTCTCTCCCCCTATCTCTATTCCACCTTGACTCTTTATCTCTGTCTCTCCATCTCTCTCCTTTCTCTCTCCCTTTCCTGTCATCTAGCCTACCATCGTCTCTCTCTCTCTCTCTCTCTCTCTCTCTCTATCTCTCTGTCTCTCTCTGTCTCTCTCCAATCCCTCGCGCCTGTTTCTTTCCCGCCCGCGTCCAAGAGCCAACCGTACCGCACAGAGTAGGTCAGTGGCGTGAATGATGATCAGTATTCGCCGGTGTGTGTGTGTGTGTGTGCGTGTTGGTGCGTCCGACTAACGCAGCCGTTTCCACCCTCTCGCCAATTCGCACGCACCCTCCTCTCGTGTGTAGGTGTGTGTGTTTGTGTCCGCGAAACACCGCGACCACGATGTCGGTGGACGTGCTCACGCGAGATGATTTTCGATTGTCTCTCTCTGTATTTTTTTTTTCTGTTTCCTGCTCTGGGTGCACTAGGGCGCTGTGTTGATCGCGTTGCAAAAATACTGATTTTTAATGTCTTTATATGGCGTTTTAGGTTGAGTTATATGTCGCTTTAAATTTAATTCAGTTATATGCCTTTTTAAGTTGAATTCTATGCCGTTTTAAATCGACTATACGCAATTTTTAATTGAATTAATTATACGCCATTTCAAATTGAGTTATATGCCCTTTTAAATTGAATTCTATTGCATTGAATGAATTCTATGAATTCTATGAATTCCACCATCTACCACTTGTCACTATAAAAAAATCATAAAAATATCCCACCCTTCCAAATTCCACCCTTTGCATCGCAAACATCGCGGAATACAATAGCTAGACGGCACATTCGCGACAGAAATCGCACAATTTTCAACCGATTCTACACAACTGTCTTCGTATCGCGTAAGTCCTTTCAGCATCTGAGTCTGTATCTTTCGGAGTCTGTCATAGTCGGCGGCGTGAAGGATGTGTGTGCGCGCCGCATTGCACCGTGAATTGGACTAGTTTCACGGCCCCGACCTTGGGGCTGTTTAACTAGTTTTCACAACTTCTTGCCGCCACACGTTTCCGCGCGGAGATTGTTTTTACTTCCTGGTCGAGTATTATGCACACAGGTAAACGCGCGCCACGCCGCTCGCGTACATGCGCGCGTATCCGACCGTGAACGCGCAACTTCCTTTTAATATTCTCTTTTTCCCCTACCCACCCCCTTCAAACTGTCTACAGTGGTCCGCGAGATATATAAGGTGGTCCCATAAGTTTCTTCCGCTATTTTCATAGATTCTAAGTGGCTGTATTTTTAGTACTCTTAGCCGTTTATGGCATCGGTTTCAGTCGTCCCGGAGCTCTTTCAAAGTACGTTTCGTTGGTGACAAGGTCTCTTTTCAAATTTCTTCTGCGCCGTTCAATATGGAGAGCCGAAAGAAGCATTTGCGAAATGTTATGCTTCGTTGTTTTAAAAAAGGCAATAGTGCAAAGGACACTGCAGACGAGATTTGCACCGTTTACGGGAGTGGTGCTACGACTATCAGGACCATCCGCGATTGGTTTAAAAAATTAGTGCAGACAAGGTACTTCTGGGTCGTAGATATTTCAAAGTTTTAGGTTATGCCTGGGTGCGAGGTTATGTCAAGCTTCTAGGTACTTTCAGACCTCAGATACCCCTATGTTTCTTACGTTTCTGAAGATCTGAAGTATATTGGGGTCACACATATTTCAAGATTTTAGGTACTTCGTAGTTTAAGGTTATGTCAAGCTTTAAGACCTCAGATACTTCTAAGTTTCTAAGGCTCCTCAAGATCTTAGGCACTTCTGGTCGTAAATATTTCAAGGTTTTAGGTTATGTCAAGCTTTTAGGTACTTTGAGATCACAGATACTTCTAGGTTAGGACCGTCCGCGATTGGTTTAAAAAATTTGGAGATGGCAATTTCGAGTTGAAAGATGAAGACCGCAGCGGCCGCCCAGCAACGACGGATACGGACATTATCAAGACTGTGCTCACTGAAAATCCGCGATATAGTGTGCGCGAGATAGCGGATGCCACCAAAATTCCCAAGACAGCGGTACATAAGCATTTAATTAAGTTGGGATATGCGAATCGATGTGACGTTTGGGTTCCACACCTATTCACGGAGACCGGCCTTATGAACCGCGTCTCTACGTGCGATTTGCTTCTTCAGCGACACGAAAGGGATCCTTTCTTAGAGAGGCTTGACACTGGAGACGAGACTTGGATTTTATACCAAATTGTGCATCGAAAACGCACTTGGTCCAAGGAAAATAGACCTTCGACTGTTGCGAAGCCTGGACTTCATCCGAAGAAGGTTCTTTCGTGCATTTGGTGGGACTGGAAAGGTGTAGCATACTACGAGCTCCTTCCTCAAAGTGATACGATCAATGCTGACAAATATAGCAATCAACTGTATCAATTAAAACGCCGCCATAGCAGAAAAACGGCCAGAATTGGCGAACCGACGAGGCGTCGTTTTCCATCGCGACAACGCGAGACCGCGTGTTGCGTTGGCCGTAATGCAAAAATTGTTACAGGTTGATTGGGACGTTCTACCTCATCCTCCTAGTTCCCCAGACCTCGCTCCATCCGATTATCACTTGTTCCTCTCCTTAAAAAATTCTCTCCGTGATAAATCCTTCAAATCCATAAGCGAAATAAAAACGCACCTGGATGAATATTTTGCAAATAAGCTTGAACAATTTTGGAAAGAGGGCATAATGAGGCTTCCTTAGAGATGGAAGAAGGTTATAGAACAGAACGGTTCATATGTAACATAATAAATCCACTTTAAACAAATACCGTGTATTCGTTTCGTATGAAAAAAAGGGAAGAAACTTATGGGACACCCTAGTACATATTTCGTTTCCCGGGATAACCCGTTCGATTTAGTAGCAACCGGGCCGACTGACATTTCGCCGACGCGCCAAAGGCTGCAATTTCTCCGCCGCGATCGCGGGGGCCCCCGATGTAACGCGGCCGCTGTTACATTGTAACATTTGAATGAGAGCCCCGCGCTGCGAGCTATTGTCGACCGTTCAAAGGCCAATTTACTTATGCCACTAAACGGACTACTCTCTCGATGTGTGCGCGTGGCGCGTTTGTTAATGTGTGCACGCGCGTTTGTTAATCTACGCGCGGTAAACGATGAAAAGATCGAACGCTGTTAATTGGAGAAGGACGCGGAGGCAAAGGGGATGGCAAACGCGAGGTTCGCGCTTATCTCGGCGGCTCTTTGGTGTTCTTTATTATTTTATGGATTTACTTGTTGCCAGAGAGATGCTTCGATGTTGCGCCGATCTGGAAATACGCTTCTAATGGCCGCGATTATGCTCTCTTCCATCTTTCGTCCACTCGTAACACCGATTCACAACTCATCGCGGCTTGGTCCAACTTACTCCCAATTTGCTACAGTATGCTTCAACTTGCCGCTGTACGATATATCTAGGTATAGTTTGTTTCGAACATATGGCGACTTGACATAGGTAGATTCATCTTTGTAATCGCCTAGCGCAGAAATATCGCGATTGAAAAATTGCTGATGAGGGTGCTGATTCAACTATAAATAAAATATATTAAATAAATATTATTCGATGCTATGGACATATAGAAATAATTACTGCTGAATTGGAGCGATCAGTATAGTGTTAGAGTCTACGCGTGATTAATTATATCTAAAACAATTTTTGAGCGAAACAATTTTCCTCTCGAATCAATAAAGCCTTAAACAATATATCTTGCATAATAAAAGTCCCATCGTACCGCAAAATATTCAACATTATTCTAAATATTCTTCTAAAAACTGTGATTCTAAATATAATTCTAAACTTATCGTAGCTGAGAGAAATTTATTTATTTCCACTCAAAAAATTCGCGATTATTTCCAAGCTGAATTGTGGATATTTACGAAAGGGTTAGCTAGGAATCAAGGATCGATTAAATGAAATTAAAGCAGGAATTAAGAAACGGTATTAAGTTCGGCTCGCGCGAGAGGCGATATATTTTTTCCTCCTAGCCCCCGGAATCTTCATGGTGGCTGGATCGTCGAGCCGAGTTAGTTTATGGGGACCGGGCGCGGGGGGGTCTACGTAGACATCTCACGATCTAACCTTACCCAACCTCGCGCGCGTCCCAGCCTTTCCTAGGCTCTAGCCTAGCCTAGAGCTGTGTGTAGGAGAAGTGCACTCCACCACACTGCACGGACGTCTGCCTAGTATTGATCCTCGGCTCAGCTACTGGCTACCTTCACCCACTAATAATTCTTGTCAGTCTCTCGCAGGGTCGACGATTCAGGCCCATCTTCGAGAACCATTTTTCCGAGACGCGGAAAAATTTATGAAAGCCGCTCCCTCGCGCGCGGGAAACACCGGCACTGAAAGAAACCATGCGAAATCGAGGATTATCTCAGCGACGGAACCACGCATCATTGCCGCGATCATTATGCTATAATAATTAGCGCTTGGCTGCATAAATTTGTAATTGTTGCGTTAATATTAGGGGAAGGTTTTATGGGAGTATATGTGAAATAGTTCAAGGATTTATATTGCAAAATGCATAAGGTAGACGGAGTTTCTCCGAGGCGGTGCGTCGACGTCGATAAAACCGATCCGACTTGCAATCCTTCTAATATTGACCTGGTCGTCGATTTTCAGGGAAAAGTTTAGTCTGTCGTGTCCATGGGAACTCCGTCAACGACGCTACGTATCAATTATTAGAAACAATAATGGAGAACCCCGCGCTAAAAGAAACATGGACGAAATCGAGAATTGTATCGACGATGGAGTTACGCGCTATGCTATAATAATTATTAGTTAGGCACCTAAATTTGTAATTATTGTACTAATCGAAAGAGTATACCTTATAGAACTATACCTAAAATATCTGAAATATTTATCTCGCAAACTTCGATCGGTAAACAGATATTTTCCTAGGCGCTACAAAATCGCTCCAACTTGTATCCGTTGTAACCCTTCTAACACCACCATTCTCGTCGATTTCCCGAGAAAAGTTTCATCCGCCAGATACACGGGAACTCAGTCAACGACGTGGCGTATCAATTACTCGAAGCAATTATACCCGGCACCCCTTTTTCGAGCGGGGCTCCCCGCTCGAATCTGAAGCGGCGGCGATGGTATCTTCTTACGCTTTCGCCTGGCCGCAGATACACCGCTCGATTAGTTTCGATAACGACGGTGCCGATATTTCGAGACAACGCAAGCAGCATCTGCCTCGAGTAGCGGTTTAGACGTCGAGGACACCGACGAAGCTTCGTCGCCGACGACGACGACGGTGTCTTCGTCGATAGAACCCCCGCGCGTCCCTTAACGACGCTCCACGCTGCGGTCTCGAGACTCGGGGCTCTATATCACGATGCTGCAAAATGTATGCCTCCTGGTGATAAACGGAGTCAACCCATCAACCTCGCTTCGCCTCGCCTCGCCCCCCCCCCCCTTCACGATCTTCGGCTTCCCTAACCCTTCTAACCTCCGCTGGATTCCCCACTTTTCATCCGACGCGCTCGAAACTCTTTCTTTTTCTTCGGCGAAACGTTTCACACTTTCGCGACCCCGCCTGTCCCTCGTTTCCGGAGCTACCTCAATGCGACGCGATTTGCTTTAACCCCTTGACGTAGCATTGTCTTTATAGTTACTGCGATCAGGGATTTTTCCATTGACATAATTTCTTAGAAGGGATAGAATGTTAATGTATTTATTCTGTGCTTCGATTTAATCGAATATTTGGGAGTGCAAGGATTATTAGGTATAGTGCAAGGATTTTTAGGTATAGTTTGGTAATAGGGAGGGATCTTATGGGGGTAGGGTGTAGATTGTTGTGGGTATCGTACTTAATGTATTTATTCTGTGCTTCGATTTTGATCGAATATTTGGGAGTGCAAGGATTATTAGGTATAGTGCAAGGATTGTTGGGTATAGTTTGATAATAGGGAGGGATCTTATGGGGGTAGGGTGTAGATTGTTGTGGGTATCGTACTACCCACGGTATTGTACTACACGCACTACAAAGTGCATGATGTTGTTAATTGTAGAGTTAATTGTTAAATGGTAATGGAAGTGGTATCGAAATTGGAATTTATTTTATTAATATTAATTAAAGCGATGCTAGATAATTAACACTTATCATGGAGGGTGGAAYTGGAACTTGTTCAAATATATTACAATAAAAATCAATTTTCAAAATTGCTCAGAAATTAGCGTCGCCCAAATCTGACTAAYACGACGCTTCATTTGTTTAACAATATACTAGATTAACGCAAACATTTCCGGATTCCTACCACAAAACTACYCTTTCCATCAAAGTTAACCCTTTGCACTCGAGTGGTGACTCGGAGGCACCRCTAAAATTGTTCTGTCACCTTKTAAAATCATTYTTATAGCAACAAAGTTTAATGGTAGAAAAATTGTTGAAAATGAAACTGTTAGTATGAATCGCGAAAGTAAAATTGGTACGTATAAAATGCACTTCGTAGCTTAAAATGGCAATACTGTACACAAGTTATTTCAGATTTACAGTAAAAATGGCTCCGAGTGCAAAGGGTTAACAATATAGTATTACGATAATCAAAATTAAATTGTAATTACCCCCAACTTCTGAACAATTTAACTTCAGCAGCAACATTTTTATTACTAAATTCAATTAAAAATTAAACTTAAATAAAATTTTCAATTTAAAATCAAATAAACTTAAAAATAATTTAACCAACATTATTTAACCTAAAATCTACTCAATAACCTAAATTTTAATGAATTCACTTATCAAAATTAAATTGTAATATTATATTCCCTTTCCATCAAAGTTAACCCTTTGCACTCGAAGCTATTTTAACTGTAATTCTAAAATAACTTCTGCGACATATAGCATTTCCATTTTACATAACAAAATGTATTTTATGCATATGAAATTGAATCTTGTAACTCATGCAACAATAGTTATACTATTAATAATTCTTTAAGTCAAATCTTCCATAATACAAAAATTATTTTGGAACGTGCTGTAACAATTTTAGTGGTGCCTCAGTGTCACCACTCGAGTGCGAAGGGTTAACCTCTTCAATAGAATAAGAGAAGAAGAGAGCTAGAGAACGAGAGAAAAAGAGAGCTAGAAATCGAGAGAAAACGAGAGCTAGAGATAGAGTTAAAGAGAAAACGAGAACAAGCGTGTGAGAGAGAGAGAGGGGGGGGAGGGTGGAAATGGCTGAAAGCGAAACGTAAACAAACAGGTCTTCTGTGTTCGTCCATACCAAACACAGCAGCGGCGGAGTTAAAACTGCAGCCGCGCTCGGAGTCCGCCGCCGAGCGCGGAAACTTTCTTCCCTTTGTTTCCCCATTATATTTCCACATTACTTTTTTAAATGCCCCCGTTAAATAGTAAGCGCCGCGAGTCACGCGCAATTTTATTCGTTGAAAAACAAAACGGGCGGGAGGGAGGGGAAAAAAAAAGGAGGAAGGAACAGGTGAGGGTTACGGAAGGGTTGAAACAGAAGAACGGAAAGAGCGAAAGGGTGGCGCGCGACTCGGAGGGTGGGGAGTGGGGGAGGGGGAAGGGGTGGAAAACAGAGCGAAAGAGGAAAAGGTGAAAATATACTCGGCGCTCTCTGTGATACGCACACAAATGTGTGCGTGCACGTGTGCGAACCGTGTGCGCATGGACGTGTGCGAAACGTGTGCGCAGCATGTGTGCGAAGCGTGTGCGCATGCATAAATGCGTGTACAGGTGCGCGCGTGTTGGCTCGCAGCTACCTGTTATGTGTATTCTATTTAATCGAGACGGCGAAGTACATTTTAAGTGGACGTTTCAGGAGAGCGCGGTTGATTTATGCGCGACATTACGGGAGGGCCGATTGAATACCCCGACACACGATTCTTCCTTTTTCTTCGCCTCTCCGCTCGACGGACCCCTCCCGCGATTTGTCCGTTGTCCGGCCGAGTCACGCCGAGCCCACCGGGTTTATTAACACCTGGGACACTCTCTGTCCCTTTTTACTCTTTAGCGTCGCGCCGATTCGTGGTTTTTCTGTCGTCGATCGAATCTTTGTTAATTGATAGGAAGCCGGTGACGAAAGGATTTCTTCGACCTGTGACATTTTTATTGACTTTGGATTGTGGTTGATCTAATGGTAACCCTTTCGGCAGCTGGCGATTTTAATGTAATATTTTATTGTATGATATTTAATGTAATATTTCATTTATTTAATTTAATATCATATTTTAGGTATTTAATTTAATATAATATTTTATGTATTTAATTTAATATAATATTTTTTGTATTTAATTTAATATTTTAATGCAACTAGACGCTCTTTCACTTTAATCGTTTGCTTTAATAACTAATAATACTACAATAATAAAACTAATGATACAATTAATTAATAGCAAAATTGATTAAAGCGCGAAAAGTCAGCAAAAGCCGACCAAATGAAACTCAAAGCTTCCACATAGTACACAAAATCAACGCCAGCGATTTCGCACTTAAAAAATGCGTTTAATACATTCAAATCGAAGACGCATGAATATGAAACGAAAGCGGATAATCCAATTAGATCAGAAGACGAGAATGGATCTGAAAACAGCTATTATCCTTCAAACGAGATCGGACAAAGAAACAGCGGCGCTAGAAAAAAACGCGGTCGTAAAATACTGTTATTCAATCACTGTCAAGCCGTTCGCGAGAAGGAAAAAAAAACCGCCTGGGTTATCACTGGACTGTTGGGATTTACTACTTGATGACTGAATAATGACTGAAATTGTTAATTTCGCGGGCAAAAAAACTATAGTTCGTTCTACTTGGCGAGGGTTTCCCGCTCGAAAAAAAAGGCGCGTGAACTGCTAACGGTATCGCCACTTATTTGTACCGGTATTTCCACTTGTTATTTTGCGGTCAGAAAATTTGCCTAGTTACGCGGATTGTATAATAATGCTTCGTCTTGCGGTCAGGAGATTGATATTTAATTAATAATATATTTTACACGCGAAATTGATGTCAAAAATAGCATTGGATATTTTGGTTTTATTTTCTATTTTTATATATTGAATATTAGGTGTTTCAGTGACAAGAAAAAATTCGAGGAACTTTATTTATCTAGAAAAATTATATTGTTGTTACTAAAAAGTGTGTGGTGTTATTTATACTGTCACTCAATGCATGAGAAATTAGTGCGTTTTTACAGAAAAATTAAATCGTAAAATAATAGATTTCTCTGTGCAATATTCGCTATTTATTGACCTCAATTATTCAATAAATAGCGAACAATTAGATTCACTAAATAGCGCATAATTGAATACAATAAATAGCGAACATTATAATATATTATAGGGAATACCACAATACTATTTGTAATAATATTATACAATTTTTTATAATTCTACTTTCTTACAAAAATGCAATTTCGAGAAGAATATTCGTCCAATTAATTCTCTAAGTCTTCAAGTTCTAAGGCTACGCGATGATGTACATATGTATATAAACTGCGTACCCATATAAATGATAAATTTATAAATTAACCTCAAAATTATGACTGTAAAATTCTTACACTTCCTTCGCAAAATAATTACAAAAATACTGTGACACAAAAATGCAATTTCGAGAAGAATATTCGTCCAATTAATTCTCTAGGTGTGTTCGAGAAAAGCGAGACGATATTTCTTAGCGTTCGTTTATTTATTTCGTCGCGAGACGCGTTGCCGGTCGTCTTCTTGGACTTTTCGCGGGAATTACGAAAGCGGCGGCGGCGGCTGACAACGCGCGATTCGCGGAGCCGGGGCAGTGAAAGGAAAGATTGGAGTAGCTCGCTGGAAAGGTGAAGAACGCGGGGTAGACGAGGTTCGGGGGACAAGGAGGAAGCTAGAGAGAGGGAGAAAGAGAGTGCGACAGATAAAGAGAGGGAGAGGGAGAGAGAGAGAGAGAGAGACAGAGAGATAGAAAAAGAGAGAGGAGTGCAAAAATATATATAGAGAAAAAGAGAGAGGAAAAGAAAGAGAAAGAAAAATAGAGAGAAATAGAGAGAAAAATAGAAAGAGAAGGAAAGAGAGAAAGAGCGATAGATAGAGAGAGTCACAGAGAGAGAGAGAAAAAGAGTGCGATAAATATATATATAGAGAGAGAGAAAAATAAAAAGAAATTGAGAGATAAAGAAAGAGAAATAGAGAGAAAAAGAGAAAGAAATGGAGAGAGTCCGAGAGAGAAATAAAGAGAAAAGGAAATAAAAAGAGAGAGAGAGAAAGAGTGCAGTAGATATACATAGAGACAGAGAGATGGAGGACAAGGGAGAGAGAGAAATAAAGTGGTAGAGAGGGGGGAGCAGGGCGATCTTGGCGGCGATTCGTTGACGCGGGGGGGCAAAGAAGTAGCTCATCGTCACGCTGTCTGCCATCTGCGTGCTACTGCCTCTGCAAATGACCGATCTCCAGCGTTTCTGTTACCAGGGGTGTAGGCGCAATATCGCTCGGAAATCGTCGCAGATACTGGGACAGGCGAAATGAAAAAAAATAAATCTCGCGTCGCAATGAGCGCACAGTGGCCAAAAATCGAGAAGACCATTGTTGTCTGACGATATTAAATCATATACTCATACTATATTAAATAATTACATTTAGCAAGAAATTTTTGTAGACGATGATAGTTAACGATTCTAAAATCCTAATGAATTCTTATCGATTTTATTACAAAACCAAGAACAAAAATCGTCGTCTGTTCATGTAAAACTATATTCATGCTATATCATACTGTATTAAATAATTACATTTAGCAAGAAATTGTTAGAAAACTTGTTAGACTGTTTTATGGAAGGACGTTCTACCAAATGATTTTTATGGATGACGATGCCTAAGGATTCTTCAATGCTAATGAATTTTTAATCCTAATAAAATAAATAAATAAAATAAAATAAATTTCGTATATAGCACCTATAGTATAGTAATTCCATAGGTAGGGACATGCATTCGAATTTTCATTTTCGATACGCAACTTATTTTCTCAATAAATGTTCCCCCGAGCTTACAGAGAATATAAAATGAATATAATAAATAAATGAAATAAAAGAAATTTCGTGGTATATAGTAGACGGTATATAGTATCTACACAGTATGTAGTATAGTAATTTAATTGACTTCGGTGCGGCGCGGCGCGTGAAATTAAGAAACGCTTACGGCCGCGTATAATTCAAAGGCGCGTTAACAAATCGTGTTTAATTGTTAACGATTGGTTGGCCAGCGTCGCGACGGTCTTGCCGAGATTACGGGTCCTTGAAAAACCGAAGGGAAACGACACGTTACGGTAAAAATCCCGATCCGCGCCAGTGAACCGTCACCTCCTCTGATTACACGGAAACGGGCCGCCGCCGCCGCGACGCACGATAACAATAATCCGGTGTCAATTATCTGATTGGCGAAGTTCTGGAAGGTAACCGCGGGCTCTCTCGTATCGATTTCTGATATAGATATGTTCACCGTTCATTTCGGTAATGTACGCGCGGCACTGCGCGATGGGTTCGTTAATTAAATTAAATCATTTCCTAATTACGCGCCACCACTTTTCGACGTCGACACCCGTTTTAAGTTGGACCCCGCCGTTCGCGATGACGTCGAATTTACTTTTCCGATCGTACGCAAACATGCGTACAATAATTAAAAAGTCGGAGATTTGGTTAAAAAATGCATTGTACAGTTCGACGCATTTTTCTTAATTTTTTAGTTTTTCGAGCTCTTGTAGAATTTATGACGATTATTTATTATTTTTATTGTAAAATATCGAACATTTACATAGCATTGCATATTATTTACTGTTTTATTTATTTGTACTTATTTATACTTATTTACATTTATTTATCTCTATTTATATCCATTTATATTTACTGCTTTATTGTTTCATTATTTATTGCACTTAGAAATTACTAATTCAAAGGTACATTAATTGTTCAATTGACGTGTTCGTCGCATGGAATTATCATTGTATAAATTTGTATGCGAGTGTTTTCTCGAAGGTAAAATTAACGAAACGATAAAGTTCAACAAATACGAACAATAAAATTAAACAGAATTTCGCAGCTGCTGCGAACACTAAACCTAGTATATAAAATGTTTAATGACCTTGAATCACTTATGGCAGTGTCGTCGATTGAAGTGGCTATCGTGCACGGTTAAAAATAATATGCACGTAGCCCTATTTGCAAAAACAATGTCGACCTTCGTGTCTCGTTAATCCTTTCCTACGGAACGAAACTATTTTTAGTTTACGCTAATCCCGGGTAGAACTTCTCGGGAATACTGGTTAGAGTAGTTTGGAATCGAAGTGAATATAGCCAAATTGGTATATAGATATACAGAGTGTCCAAAAATTATAATAATTCCAAGATATTAGACATACTGTGTTAAACACTTGCCATAGGAATATCATGTTAGATTAATTATAAAAATTTCGAATAGACTGGAGTTGAATATAGAGTACAGTAGAGTTGAATAGAGTGTGAAAGAATACAAGAGATTATAGTGTGGAGAGAAAGAGAGTGGAATATAGGGGATTAGAGTTGAATAGAGTTGAGTAGAATTGTCTAGAGTGGAATATAGTGTAGATTAGAGTTGAATAGAGTGTAAGAAAATATAAGAGAGTATAATAGAGTGAAATAGAGCAGAATGGAGCAGAATAGAGTGCAATAGAGTCGAATAGAGTTGAGTAGAGCGGACTAGAGTAGAATATAGTGTAGATTAGAGTAGAATTAGAAATAGAGCGTAACAAAGCTGAATAGAGCAGGATAGAGTGCAATAGAGTCGAATAGAGTTGACTAGAGTGGACTAGAGTAGAATATAGTGTAGAGTAGAGTATAATAGAGTGTAATATAGCATAATATAGCAGAATAGAGTGCAATGGAGTCGAATAGAGTTGAATAAAGTGAAATCTACTCTAGTGGGCTATAGTATTACAAAGCTGAAAATTCAGTGGCATATTCATTTCATTCTAATTATCTCGGGTTGCGTACGAAGACAGAAGCCTGGGAACCGCGTAAGGGTTAACTTTTCACGTGGCCATCAATTCTTCACCTGGCCGATACAAAGAGGCGTCTATGCTGCGCCAGGAAGGACCGATTCGAATCGGTTCGTGTATATATATTCCAACCGACGGAGAGTCTAGAAAATGGTGGAAGGCCGATCCTTCCGAAGGTTACTACTGAATCCTCTAGCCCGGAGCGAATCGATTGCGAAAAACCAGTTCGGACCGGTTCCGCGGTTCCGCAAAGTTAAGGAAATTGTGGAACAGATCGACCATGCGTATGGAGTCCGACTGTCTTTCGCTTGAATAGTTCGGCTCTGTCATTGTGTGTCCTCACCTGACTTTCACCGATATCCACGGCGTGCCCGCCTGTGGCTTCACACCGATTGTCCCGTGTTTTCGTTGCTCGCGATCGATCATAAGCTACCTGGGTACAGGTGATCCTGTTCGTTATTCATTTCGTGATATTCATTATTCATTTAGTGTTGTGTTGTTTATTATTCATTTTATGTTATTCATTGTTCATTGCTTGGTATGTCGTTATATTGTTTTTATTACTGTATTATCTATTTATTCTAGTTTTAATATTGCGACCATATGAAGCGGTGGAATTGGAATTAATCTTGGCCATTTAAATTATAATTTTGCTAAAAAGAATCACCGATATAAAATAAAATAAATAAAGTGCAATAAAATATATTGAACAATAAATAAAATTTCCACCCCTTTTCGATAATTTTACTAACACTTTTACACTACCAATAACCCTTTCATTTCTATAAAATACGAAAATAAAAATTGAAGAAAAGAACAAAAGCACCTAAACGCAAAAGAAGACACTTATATTCGAGCGACGCAAACCCCCATAAGACGTTAATCCCTTTCGTTACCAAACAAAATCTACGGCGCGTATCTCCGTCACATGATTCAGCCGTGAAAAATGCATATCCCCGCTGCATTGTTGTCAACCCTTTCAACGATGACAAAAAAAAACACACAATCGAAGGGAGTCCGCGCGAGAGAAGTCACTTGCAAATCGCGGCCGTTCGTCAAAATTTTGGTCACCGTTGCAACAATGTTTATACCGTTGGTATAATAGATTCGCAGGCGGGGAGGGTTAATGGACAAAGCGCGACCATAAATTCCATCGACGCGGTTTTCAATGCGTGTTCGAAAAATATGGAAGGAGTGGACCGATTTACGCCGGCCGAATGAAATTCATAGAAAGTCGCGGTTAAATATTACAACGGTAGCCCCCCCCCCCCCCGCCCCTGGTTCGACGTGAGTTATCGAATTCGGGTCTCAACTTAGTTGCGCGAACAATTTTTTTTTCTCTCGCCCGCGCGCGCGACGACATTGTAGATACCGAGCACAAAAGGACTGATTTATAATACAGCTCTTTTTTTGCCGCATGGGATCGGTATATCGTTCGATGACAGACACTCAATGGTAATCCCGTTTTCTTGGATCACAATCGATCTTCCCGCTCGTTGATCTTTCCGCTTATTCATTGTTGCATTTTTCACCATTTCTTTCTCCTCTCTCTTCGTCTATATTTCTGTCTCTCTTTTTATCTATATTTCTTTCTCTGTATCTATCTATCTGTCTCTATCTTCAGCTCTTTCTTTCTCTCTCTTTCTATCTTTCTGTCGTTTTCTCTGTCGCCGTTGCCCCCTTTTTTTCACCGCAATTCCGTTATTCCGCACAAAGGCGATACACGGTCGTGTTCGAGGCGGGATCGAATTTTTCCATTCGAACGTCCACGGCGAAAAATGGACACGCTGTGTTTAAAAAGGAGCGAACGTGGAAGAAGGCATTTTCGAATGAACCGATCCCCCCCCCGGGGAGAAAAAAATCGGACGCCCGTTCTTCCACTTGGCAAATAAAAGAAATAATAGGGCCGTAAAGATTGCGAATGCTGCGACGCGTTCCGCGAACCAGTTAAATTATGCAACGATTAAGGAGACCGATTTCAACGGGCTTCCGCGTTTCGACGCGGGAACCTTGGCGGACAGGTGACGCTGTTCATTTGGCGAATAAGAGGATTCTTTTGATAATTGATTAGTTTTTTTCGCGGTAGAATGATCTTGGTTTGTGGAACATTATAGGGAGAATAGGTTTGATTTTTTAATTTATTCATAAAATGGAGGAATAATTTCGAATAAATTAGCCTTGAATATATCTCTTGTTTTTTGAGATATAGAGAACTTTGTTAATAAAATTTAGATAATAAAGAACTCTATCTCTATGTAAGAGACCTCTATTCTATATTATCTTACTCTATTCCACTCTATTCGACTCTATTGCACTCTATTCTGCTCTATTCTGCTCTATTACACTCTATTATACTCTACTCTACACTATATTCTACTCTAGTCCACTCTATTCGACTCTATTGCACTATATTCTGCTCTATTCTGCTCTATTACATTCTATTATACTCAACTCTACACTATATTTTACTCTAATCCACTCTATTCTGCTCTATTCTGCTCTATTACACTCTATTATACTCTACTCTACACTCTATTATACTCTACTCCACTCTATTCAACTCTACATGTATCCTTTCAATATATCCTCCACAATATAGTAAATATAGTATAAAATACACTAAAAAATTTTCAATCGCTGCTAAAACTCCTCTGACAAATTCCAAATAGCGTGCAGAAAATAACTATCTTATAAAAAGATCCGTGACACATACTATAATTAGAGGAATCCAGTCGATTTTTGAGGAGCACTCGTTAAGCGATTGTAATTATTTATAAGGGAACAAGAAGATTGAGGAGGAGGTGGAGGAGAAGAAGGGGTTGGACGTTCTCCGAGGATGGTGCGTGCAGAGCAGCGGCGTAATGGTATTACTGCTTTCGTTCTGAAAGCCGCAAAAAAAGGTGGACGGTGGCCGCGTAGCGCAGGTAAGCTTTCATCCATTCCGACTATCCTTTCTCCTCTTGCTTACCTTTTTCTTGCAGCGGCGGGCATCGCACCGCCGTTGCACGCACGGCCCTTTAATTTTTCTAAGTCTGACAATGAGAAACGAAAATCCTTCGACGGGGAGAGAGCCACTCGGTGAGAAACGCGGAGCCGCGTGGAGACCACTTTCCTACGATTGTCTGCCTGCTAGCGACAAATCGTCTAATGTAGGGTAACATATACAGGGTGTTTCAAAATTATATTATATATATAGGCGCAATATTTTAATATTATATATATAGGTGCAATATTTTAATATTATTTCAAGGCGCATTATTTGATAATTTCGTCGAAGGTATCCTATACAATATTACACCTCTTGCAACAATAGCTTCGGAACACAGTGAACCCGTCGAATAAAAATCTGTCGGCGAAACTTCGGATAAATTTCGCGAGAATCCAAAACTCTTTTCAATCGGAATCCGCTAATCGGATCAGTCGATCCAAGCAGAACAGAGAAGGGCTTCGCGAGTAACATTTCACCCCCTTCCGTCGGGACAATGGCAAATTTTATCTCGGGACGAATTAAAAAATTTTTACAACGAAGAACCGTGTCGTGGATTTTATTACAATTGTTCCCCCCGCCTCTTATCGCCTCTTCCAGTATAATGATTAAAAATTCAGTATAAAGATTAAAAATTGAATGTAAAGATTAAAAATTCAGTATAATGGTTTAAAATGAAGTATAACGATTAAGAATTAAGTATAATGATTCAGAATACAGTGTAACGATAAAACATAAGCACAGTATTTTAAAATTACGTATAATGCTAAAAAATTCTATATAAATATTAAAAACACAGTAAATCGATTAAAAATGAATTGAAACGCTAAAAATGATTTTATCCAGCTCCAGTATTATTTAAATCTCTCGCATTATTTGCAAGCAACATTTTCCCCCGGTTTTCTGGCATCGTCGTCGCAACAACTGCTATATCAAAAAAACCTTTCGGGAGACGTTCGGACGCACCTCGAGCTAATTACACGTATTACGTTCAAGGCTGTCAGGCAACCTTGAACCGCCCCCCCCCCCCCCCTTCCGTTCGCGAGGATATTGTTCGTCGGCAAGCTATCCAAACTTTAATAATACTTTGCACAAAGTAGTCGCCGGCCTAAGCAACAATTACGGTCTTATCCTATTGGGTATTCAAATTCGGTTCGTTATTGTTTCAGGCCTTTCAATTACTTTTTAATTAGCGGCGAGACTGGGAGTAATGGAATAATAATTGGCCGACGGATGATCACTATCGCGGATTAATCGTGCTGATTAATCGGCGAACTATAACAAACGGGGAAAACAAATCGCGCGCGATTCCATTTACTAATTTACTAATCCCCTGAAATTCCTCTTTCAAATTTTATTATAAAATGTCAAACTAAACAACCCTTAACTTTCCAACATAAATAACTCCAGATATAATTTTTAAAATACTATATAAAAGTTTCTAATCATTATCTAAACGAATTAAAGTCCAACTTAAAAGCAAAGGGTGTTCACACGATTTCACCCCTCGCTGTAATCATTGTATATTAAAAATAATTTCTTAAAAACGGAAACTGTTAAAAGACGATGCTAAACTATTTAATAAAAAGTCTTCGGCTGTATATTAAAATATTGAAACTATTAAAAGACGATGCTATACTATTTAATAAAAAGTCTTCGGCCGTATATTTAAAAACTTAAATATTGAAACTATTAAAAGACGATGCTAAACCATTTAATAAAATTCTCCCGGCTGTATATTTAAATATATAAATATTTAAACTATTAAAGGACGATGCTAAACTATTTAATAAAATCCTTCCGGCTGTATATTTAAATATTTAAATATTTAAACTGTTAAAGGACGATGCTAAACTATTTAATAAAATCCTTCCGGCTGTAAATACTTAAATATGTGAATATTATAAAATAATTGACGATGACGCGTTCATTGCACCGGTTATTTAAAGTACTTTATGCAGTCGTCGCGATCGCGATACTTTTGCTCGGACAATGGGAAACGCGGATGATCGGCGACTGGAAATATCCTTGATTAATAATATCACGGAACGTTCCACGTTGACAGGCGGCGTTTTCTCAAATTCTCCCTCCCTCTCTCGCGGTACGAATGAATCTTTTACCGCATTGTTCCCGGCCGGCGTATAGTTCGAGCACGCCGCGGTCGAACTTCGTGATCGATACCGCGGGTGAAAACAGTTTGCCAAACTTGTCGGCAATGTAACGCCAGATAGGTTTAATGCACGACGAATGGTTCTATTTAGCGAGTAGACGAGAGATAACCGACGCGATCGCGCATGTATGTATGTATGTATGTATGTAAACGTGTATGTATATTCTTTCGCTCGAACTCGACACGCGTGTATTTTTCATACGGTTCTTTTACGGTAATAACGGAGCCACGCGATCCAATCGATTGCAAAGCGTTCCTTTTGTTTTTCGGACATTTCGAATCGGAGAAATACAAATTCTACTTTGAGGAGATTAATTCGTCGTGTGTTAGGTAAAATTGTATGGGTAGTGCCGGGATTAATAATTAATTAATGTTCGTATGTTACAGGGAATTAAATTCGATGTTAAAGCGATGACTGTCATGGTTTTATATATATGTTCTAATAAATATTGTGCATTTCGTTAGTTGTGTTGAGGTTCAGAAATTTTGTGAATTTTATTTATGTAATGGCTTCTAGAAGTTTAGTACATCAGCAGATTAATAAATTATAGACTAAGAGATTAATGGATTAATAGACTAATAAACTAATAGACTATAAAGTTAATGAAAAAACTAATAAAATAATAGACTAGAAAACTAATGAAAAAACTAATAAAAAAATAGACTAGAGAACTAATGAAAAAACTAATAAAAAATAGAGTAGAAGACTAGCAAACTAATAGACTAATAAACTAACAGTCTAATAAATTAATAAACTATCAAACTAATAAACTAATAGCCCAGTAGAGACTTCAAAGTTAATTATTACATCATAATTTACCAAAAAGCACCTACTTCTGTCAGCGATCAAATTGAACAAGATAAAACTGTCAAATCTAATCTTAATTTATTCCAAATTAAAAAACCAGAATATACCAGATCGTTAGCTACTTTTTTTTATTAATATAAATTGTCATCGCGTCTCAGGATTTACACAAGGATAAGGCGAGACGATTGAATTTATTATGGCAACGTCTTGACGTATGTTAATAACGGCGGCGTACTTGTAGGTTAATGGAACGGCAAGTACAGCTTCTCACCTGTCTGTCAACTGAAAGGTGTGTTACAACACGCGCGCGCGGGCGCGAGCGCGCTCGGCGTATAGTTAAATCTCAATTCAGTCAAAGTGATTACTTAATTAATTCATCGGCGCCTGCGTGGCTTTCATCCGGTGTATCTAGATAAAACTCTGACGCACCGTCGCGGCAGTGGTGTGCATTTTAATTATGATTCGACGCGAACGAACGAGAACGGATAATATATTACGTATAATAAATCAAAAGAAACATAAACTGTACACACGGATTCGCGTTCCGCGACTCTCTGTGACGGATATATGCAATGTTTCTTACGTTGTTCGTGTTTAATGAAACACGTCGGGATTAATGGAAAAAATGGCTGATTCCGGAAACGTCGAGCAAATTGTGGTTAATTAAAAACAATTGATTTTTGCGATGTAAAATGATGGAGAAATTACAGAGTTTTGGAGAATGCGAGGTGAATGAATACTATACTGTACTGTTTAAATAAATAAATATATATATGAACTTGTATAGGCAAATGTAGCATGTATTTGATATTTGCGTATTTATAATATAATATTATAATATAATATATTATATATACTGTAATATATATAATATAACTAATATAACATTATATAATATAACACGATATAATAGAGTTCAATACAATTGAGTACAGAACAGTATAGTTCAATACAATAGAGTACAGTACAGTACAGTACAGTACAATACAATACAATACAATATAATATAATACAATATAATTTAATATAATATAATATAATATAATATAATATAGTATAATATAGTACAATATAATATAATGTATTATAATACATTATAATTTAATCTAGTATAATATAGTGCAATATAATATAACGTATTATAATACAATATAATTTAGTATAGTATAATAGAGTACAATATAATACAATGTATAATATAATACTACAAATGACCTGTTCCCCGGTGTCGCTCCACTCCTGTCGCACCAAAAGGGTTAACTCCAATTAAAATTAACAAATATCATAAAATAAATAAAACAATTAACTAACGCCTATAGAAAACAAACTCAAATGTTAGTAATATTTCCATTAATTTTTCCTAGGTCTGGGATCGCAAGGGTAGTTAAGTAAACCCGGTGGAAGAAAAAGGGTTCCCCGATGACAAAACGACGTCAAAATTTCTAAAGGATCACGTCCTCGCGTGGCCCGGCCAGGCCACGAAAGAACCCGCTCGGCTCGTTTTAGCCTATCCGCAACCGGGTAATACCCAACCTAACGGTCGTGTCCTTCGACCACGCAGAGGAGCCAAGAACCGCCTTTGGCTCGCCCTCGCCCAGGATCTTCTGTTCAGGGCGAATCACGCGATCCAATGCAGTCTGCGCGCCCGCAACACCGATACCCCCTTTCGAGACCCCCTTAAATGGGACCCCTATTCATTTACAGTATTTCGTTGGTTCTCTATCTCTTTAGCGGCGATCGATTCTAGAAGAGAGAGAGAGAGAGAGAGAGAGAGAGAGAGAGGCGGTCGCTCCAGTTACGAAATGTTCCGAGGAAACGGGCGCGCGTTACGCGTCCCGCCTCCATACGCGTTTATTATAATGTTACAGAGCGTTAGGTGTGTTAAGGCTGATCCTTATTACCGGTGGACCGTGATGAGCCACGCGGAATTACTATTATCTATTTTGCTATCGTGATCACTGTGTTGCGTTTGGTCCTTTGGCGAATTTTAATTAATTACTCAGACCTGAAATCGACGTCCAATACTATAAAAATCTCCTCAAAGCTCATCGACATTATTACAAAGTAAATAATTAACAATTGCAAATATTAAAGACTACTTCAGTCGATAATAAAATCACGTGTCAGAGCAGTTTGCATCGATGCGTGCGTTGTAGCACGATGAAACCGGCGTTTCGTCGCTACCTAAGGTAGTTATAGCGAATTCTGCGGGTTTGGAGAACTTTGCCGGTCCGTCTCGTTTAGAAAGAGCTGTACACGCATCGGCGAAACGCATTCACGCATACCGTTTTCTGCGGGAGCAGCCGGACGGAGATAAAGATAGGAGGAAGAGAGAGAGAGAGAGAGAGAGGCGCCGCCGCGCCGCGGTTGCATCGAGCACGCAACATTAGCTATTCAAACGCAGGAGAGCTCCGAGCGTAGCCGCAGATGGATTTTTCGTTTTTAAAGATAGGCTTCCTCTATATACCTGCGGGGCCTCGAGAGCGATCGCTTCTAAACGCTCCTCAGACTGTCTCAAAATCGCGCATGATCATCGCTTTCATATTCACCGGCTATCCCCGACCAATTTCGACCTCCTCTCTTGTTCACGTGATCCACGAATCCCCGACGGATCGTTCGCAGCAAATAAGGAAACCGGCATTTACCCGAGCGAAACATTCTCGTACACGCAGTGCCTGCAAATCGATAAAACGGCGAAGACTTGTTCCACTGTTCTTCGTTGCGAAATGTCTTGTTCTGGAGGTCTAATACTTTTTAGGGTGTTTTGAAGTATTTGAAGGAAGATAGGGTTAACTGGAGTGAATTAGAGTAGTGAATTAGAGTAGTGAACTAGATTATAGTGATAGATGTATGTAATGATAGATAGATGTAGTGCCTGGATATGATGCCAGATTATAATGCTAAATTATAATGCTAGATTTATATAATTCGAGGATATAATGCTAGCATATAATGCTAAATTTTAATGATAGAATGTATTACTTGGATATAATTGCAGAAGATAATGCTAGAATGTAATACTAGAATATAATGCTAGAGTATAATGCCAGAATATAATGCTAAGATATGATGCCAGAATATAATGCTAGAATATGCTAGCTGTGCTACAATATAGGTTTTAGAAAACTAGATGTAATGCCATTTACGGATTTAAGTATTTGAAAGAAACTAGAGTAAACTAGAATATAACGTTAAAATATAGTGCTAGAATATAATGCCAGAATATAGTGTTAGAATGGTAATACTAGGTTAATATAGTGCCAGAATATAATACTAGGCTAATATAATGTCAGAATATAATACCAGGATATAATGCCAGAATATAATGCTAAATTATAATGCTAGAATGGTAATACTAGAATATAATGCTAGGATATGATGCCAGAATATAATGCTAGAATATGCTAGCTGTGCTACAATATAAGTTTAGGAAACCAGATGTGATATCAGTTACGTATTTAAGTATTTGAAAGAAACTAGAGTTAATTAGAATATAATGCTAAAATATAATGCTAGGATATGATGCCAGAATATAATGCTAGAATATGCTAGCTGTGCTACAATGTAGGGTTTGGAGAACCAGATGTAATACCAGTTATGTGTTTAAGTATTTGAAAGAAACTAGAGTAAATTAGAATATAATGCCAGAATATAATGCCAGAATATAATGCCAGACTATAATGCCAGAAATAATGTCAGCCGGATTGATACAAATTAGAACGTCGTCGCGAGCATGGAAACAGGCGAGAGCACAGTTCGCCGCGTTCCGTCTTTAAATCGTTCGCGGCGAGTCTGGCAATAAAATAATAAGTCCGTCGCCGTTAACGGATCGCCTGAAAACCGAACGTTAATCACGCCGGTGATTATACAGCATTTAAATATTTGCCAATAACTCGGCTGTCCGTTTCATTTCCTCCATTCCACACTTCCTAACGTTTAAATGTTCGCCCCGGCCCCACGGTAACTGCGCTTATATTTCACCGGCCACGGACAACTTAATTATTTCCACAAAAGCCCCGGCGCTCTCGCTATTCAATTAAACCTATTATCGCGATCCATTCGATTATTTGTTTTATATACACTATTCTAATTGTGTAACGCGTAATAATATTTCCGCGGCTCGTTCGCGCCCCTCCGCTCCGCTCCGCACTCGCGCCCGTCCGCTTCGAGCCTCTTCCGTCGGCGCGGAGCGACGCGTACGCGCGCAGACCGCGTTAATTATCGTTAATACTATAATGTGATTTAGCGTAGCCGGGTACCCGGGCGCATTGTTGTAACACCTTTCGGTTCGTTTCCCCGTAACGCTGTCGACACGGCAATAATACACGCCGGGTTTTCCGCGGCGCGCTTCTGTCCCCGGCGATCTATTCTTTTGTTCCGCGCGGAGAGTTCACGCGATACGTGACCGTGTTGCGTAACAAAGAAATTCGTGAACACGGGACACGTGGCATTCCCAGACCGGGAATTGAGGCAACCTTGAATTAAAACGCGAAATTAAATTTGAGCACGAGCGCGCGCGCCACTGCCTCGGCCGGAATTCACGTTCTCGTACGCGCCGATCTGTTCGCCGGCGTCCCTTCGGCTGCGCAACCCTTTCTCCACCGGCACAAACCCTTCTCCAACGGCATAACCCTTTCTTCAACGTTACCGTTAACTTCTAAACTTCCGTGTCGATGATAGAACGTCTGTTGCGTATTCTCGCGATGACTGTCCGCAAGATGTCCACGATAACTGTACGGGTTCTATGTATTCGGTGCCCGGGGTGATCACCCTTCGAGCCGCTGAAGCGTTAAACAGGCTCGTCGGCCACACCGGCGGATGCTGCTGGCACGTCGGTCAGACTCCCGCTAATGCAACCGTAGCAAAACACCGACGGCTTTCTTATTCCGCAGATCCTTTCGCACGATAGTTTTACCGTCGCCCCTTGTCTTTCGCGGCGAGCCGACACTCGCCGCGCGATGTAATTGTTCCAGGATCGCGGCAAAAAGGGGACACGGAGCCGGATCTCGCCGACGATCGATCCGAGTTACTGATTCATATTATTGTAGGATTCGATTTATGTTATTAATATTATTGGAAATTATTCAGAATTATTATTTGTATTATTAGAAAGATAAATCCGAGTCTCTAATTTTCGATTTATATTATTATACGATTCGATTTATAGTGTTATTAATATTATTAGAAATTACTAAAAGTTATTATTAATATTGTTAGAATTTATTAAGAATTATTATTTGTATTATTAGAAAGGGAACGCGGACCTGGATCTCTCGCATCGCGGACCATCAATCCAGATTTCTAATTTTCGATTTATATTATTATACGATTCGATTTATAATATTCTAGCTTCTTTTACAGGCAAGAAAACGTTGCTCATCCTATTCCAAAGATTCTGGTATCTACCTTCTTCGCCACCGCAGTCTGCTCTCTACCCACCGGTCATTGATATTTGATCGATGCAACCGTCACCGTGACGCACGCTGAATTATCAATAGAGAATCATATCCCGGAAAGAGCGCGTTGCATTCGCGTAGCCGCGCAGGAAAAACGCGATGGCCCTGTGTGTCTGTCTGTGTGTGTGTGTGTACCGGAGGGTGGAAAACGCATCGCTTTGTAGCGGCGGGGTGAGTGCCGTCTTCGCGGACGCAAAAGACAGAGTAAAGTCGAGCGGGCGGACAAAAGAGGAGCCGTAAGAACGAGGAAAAGCGAAACACGTAGGACGCACGCGGTAGCAAAAAAGCCGTGGGGGATAGCAGAGCTACCTACGAGAAAGAGATCGAAAGAGTGAGACAGCTGAAGAAGTGGGAAAGAGAGAAAAAGATGGAAAGAGAAAGACTAAATAGAGACTCCCTCTCTCTCTCCCTCTCTCTGTCTCTCTCTTTCGCGGACAGTTCGTCGACGATGTAATTAACCGGTTGCACCATAATGACGAATCAGACTCTTAATAAATATTAAATGCTAGATCTAATAAATATGAATTTATATTCAGTTCTTCTAAATCGAAATCAAATTGAATTGTTCTGTCATCGAAAATAAATGTCACCGTGAAATGGGGACATATATAGCGTGGAGTAGAGTATAATAAAGTAGAATATAATGTGGAATAGATCAGAATAGAGTGAAATATATTATAGTAAGGTTGAATAGAGTGGAATAGAGGAGACTAGAGTGAAATATAATATTATAAGGTCGAAGTGTGTGGAATAGAGGAAAATAGAGTGAAATAGAGGAGAATAGAGTGAGATAGAGAAAAATGGAGTGAAATATATTATTGTAAGGTCGAATAGAGTGGAATATAGAGGAATAGAGTTGAATAGAATGGAATGGGTGTGGATAAAGTGGAATAAAATTGACTGGAGTGGAATGTAGTGTAGAGTAGAGTATAAATAGAGTGGAATACAATAGACTAGAGAGGAATAGAATGGAATAGAGTAGAATATAGCGTCGAGTAGTGTATAATAGAGCAGAATAGACTATAGTAGAGCAGAATAGAATATAATAGAGCAGAATCGATTATAATAGAGCAGAATAGACTATAGTAGAGCAGAATAGAGTATAATAGAGTTAAAGAAAGAGAGAAAGGGATAGAGAGAAAGGGAGAAAAAGATCGAAAGAGAAAGACAGCTAGAGAAAGAGAGGGACTAAAGAAAGAGGCAGCTGAAGAAAGGGACAGCTAAGAAAAGACAGCTAGAGAAAGCTAGAAAAGGATCGAAAGAGAAAGACAGCTGTAGAAAGAGAAAAAGGGCGAGAGGGGGAGGGATAGAGAGAAAGGGAGGGCGTGCATGTCCGCGCGACTCATGCACGCTCGATTAAACGTGCATTCACGATCGATCAAAGGTCGATCGAAGTCGACCACGAACTGAAAACAGTAGTCACGAGAGGAGAAGCGCGGAGGCCCCGGGAACTATTTGCTCGGTTCTGTAAATACCTGACTGCGGAACGACGCCGTGTCGGCGAAGAAGTAGAAGGAGGAGGAGGAGGGCCGGGCCGGACCCGGTCAGGCCCGGCTCGAACCCCGCAACACGCTTGATGCACCGGGCACACATGCATCTGCCCGTACACACACGTGTAGAGAGAGGCAGAGGGCGTAATACGCGGGCTCCGGCGCCGATTTTTCTTCGTGAACGGCTCGGAATGCGGTCCGTCGTTCGCGATCGCGCCAATTTTCAGAGATTATCGCGCCGGCGGACCGTGCGAACCGAACCCGAACTCTCTCGGGAGAGCTTCCCCGTAAGTGGCCTTACTCAAGAGAGCCTCTCTCTCTCTCTCTCTATGCGGTAGCCAACCAGCGTCAAGTTCCGGAAATCCTTGATCGCACGAAGATGGGCTGGTAGCAGCCGTGTGCGGTACCGATTATGTGTAGCCGCATGGTTCGGACGAACTCGACCGGCGATCAAGCTCGAGCGGGATCGATCCGCGGCAAGGGTTATCCCGGAGCCGCGTGGCCCCGGAACTTTCAGGCGGCGGAGCCCTGCTGTTTTCGACTTATCGTACGGGGTCGCGCGGCACCGTGCGATCCACGGTAGCCGGGCCAGGAAAATTAACCCTTTGCGTCCTAATGTTGCCTCTGAAGCGCCAATGAAAATTGTTAGATGATTAAGAAAATAACGTTGACATTATTATTAAGACCTTTCTTTTAAAATCGTAACAGTTTTACGAGTCACAAGACTCAATCTCACGTGCATAAATTATACCAAGTACTGTACTATACAGCTGGTCAAAGTAGCAATTGTGGATCGAAGCTTTAAATGGCTTCGAGTGCGAAGGGTTAATAATTTTTCAGGTTTTATTCGGGATAGTTATTTGAAACTAAGTGCATATTGCTTGACACGAGCTTTCGTTCAGTGACAGTACTTCGGCAGACGATAGTATGGCGGACTGCCATAGTGAAAGGGTTAAGAGGGGTAGTAAAGGGCAGTCTTCTCTCCTGGCTCCTATCGTTACATTGATTCGAGGCCCGCGTAATTCCCGACCGATATTCCCTCCGCAGACTCGGGATTCTGCTTAGGAATTTATTTATTGCCGGACAGGGCCGGCCGGTGCGTATTCTGGATGATTAAGAGGGGAAACGAGAGGCCGCGGTAATGGAGAAACGAGGAAAGAGGCGCATGCCGGGGCATACATTGTTGCTACCCGGATACGGTGCTCACCTTCGCCGAGAGAGTATCGATCTTGATTATGCATGAGCCACGGAAGACTTTCGGCCCGTGGAAAATCGGCTGGACATCTGGCTCTCTCTCTCTTTCACATAGTCTCTCTCTCTTTTTCTCTCTGACTCTTTCATAGTCTCTCTCTCTTTCTCTTTCTGACTCTCTCACAGTCTCTCTCTCCCTCTCTTTCTCTTTTTCTCTTTCTGACTTTCTCCCCCTCTCACAATCTCTCTCTCTCTCTCTCTCTCTCTCTCTCTCTCCCCCTCTTACCCTGTCACTAAGGCTCGCGGACAGTTCGTCGACGATGTAATTAACCCCTTGCACCATAATAACGAGTCAAACTCGTGATAAATATTCAATGCTAGATCTAATAAATATGAATTTATATTCAGTTCTTCGAAATCGATAACAAATTGAATTCTTCTGTCGTCGAAAATAAATGTCATCGTAAAATAGAGACGTATAGCGTGGAATAGAGCATATAATAGAGTAGAATATAATGTAGAATAGAACAGAATAGATATTATAGTAATGTTGAATAGAGTGGAATAGAGGAGAATAAAGTGAAATATATTGAAATAAGGTTGAATAGAGTGAAATAGAGGAGAATAGAGTGAGATAGAGTGAAATAGAAGAGAATATAATGCAATAGAGCAAAATTAGAGCAGACTAGAGTAGAATAGAGAGAAACAGAGCAGATTAAAGGATAGTAGAGTGGAATATAGGAGAATAAAGTGGACTAGAGTAGAATATAATGTAGAATAGAACGGAATAGAGTAAAATATATTATAGTAAGGTTGAATAGATCGTAATAGAGGAGAATAGAGTGGAATAAAGTGGAATAGAGGAGAATAGAGTGCAACAGAGTAGAAAAGAGCAGATTAGAGTGGAATAGAGTGGAATAATACAGAACAGGGTCGAATAGAGTGTAAAAGAGTAGAAGAGAGTATAATAGAGTGGAATATAAGGGAATAGAGTGGATGAGAGTACAATATAGTGTAAAGTATTGCAGAATAGAGTGTAAGAAAATAGTAGAGGATAGAATAGCGTGCAATATAAGGGAGTAGATTTAAATAGAGTTGAATGGAGTGGAATTGGATAGAATAAAGTGGAATAAAATGAACTAGAGTGGAATATAGTATAGAGTAGAGTGGAATAGAGTATAAGAAAATAGAACAGAGCATAATAGAGTGGAATGGAATTGAATACAGTGGAGTAGAATGGAATAGAGTTGAATATAGTGGAATAGAGTGGAATAGAGTAAAATATAGCGTACACTAGAGTATAATAGAGCAGAATAAAGTGGAATAATATAGAACAGAGTAGATTAGAGTGTAATAGAGTAAAAGAGAGTATAATAGAGTAAAATAAAGTTAATTACAACTATTGCTTGCAACTGGGCTCAGTTTCAAACACACAAACCTTAATTACTCATATAAATTAAAAACACCTGAATTATAAAGAGCGTAGAACAGATTTTGTATTTCGTGTCAAAGCAATGGTCACTAGATTTTCCACTGACAAAGATTGAGAACTATGCAAATTACAACAATGAACTGCAGAAGTTGTGTGTACACGTATGTCGTTCATTAATTTCTGTGATAAGTATTCTCCTCAATAACACCCTTGGCGGGTTTGTGTACTCGCTGAAAGGAGAGTAATGAACTACTCGAGGCGTACTCAAGTAGTGTGTAAAGCGATACCCTTAAGCTTTACGACCCCGCCGTATGTTTTTCGCCACTTATTACAGAATCGCGATACCTGCCCAGGTGTATGCTCAAGCACTTAATGCGCAACCACACCAAAAAATTATATAGAATTCGTTGCGGCTCTTCTTTAAACGTCTGCAAATGGTACTGTCGTTTTCGTCGTAACTCTTTTCTTGTAACTCTTTCGCCATTGCTTGGAATTGGGCTAAGGAAAATTAGGTAATTTGAATTAGGTGTTATATTTTATTATTTATGCTACTTTTAATATTTATGCTACTACATTATTTGTACTACTATATTATTTATGCTACTAGATTATTTACAGTATTATAATATAATTACATTATATCGTATTATATGTTTGAATTATATTTTAAGAATATTTCTACATTTATTTGCTACGAACTGATTTGCCTTTTGTTACATGACAGACAGTGCGTTAAATAAATTATTCGACGATGAGTCAATCCATCATGCCCCAAATAATTAAACAAATAAAATAACGAACCAAAGAGCCAGATACTACTCGAAATCCCTACCACCATAGTATCAAAACAGGCGAACGATGGTCGCATCGTTCGGAGTCGGCTTCGTGCACCCGTCGTCGAAGCAGAATTTCCACGGGCATCGGGAATCGAGCGTGTGTCCATTAAAGTAAGGGAACTCCGGGGTCTAAGGGAATAAGAAAAATCCTTCACGCAACTCCTCGAAGACACGCACGGGCCATCGATCGTCCGTGGAAATGTCAGCGGCGTCCGACGTGGCAACATTTATTCTTTACCGCCGATAAACGACGCCGCGTTTCTCTCGGACCTCCGCGACGGACAAAACCAGCCGGACAAAAAGACAAAGGTAGTGGCGATAGACGCGGAAAAGGGAACAGAAACAGGGTCGAATCGCGATATCATCGATAATAAGTGCCGCGTCCCGTGGGAGCGTTTAACGTGCCCGAAAATGACCCTGGAGACTCTCGACCCCTCGCTCCTCTCCCCCACGTGTAACAGAATCGCGCGGGGTAACGTTGAAAGGATAGGGGTGGTCAAGGGGGAGGTGTGGAAGAGGGGGCATGGTAGGCTGCGGAAGAGGAAGCTAGAGGAATCGATAAAAACAAGGAGAAAAAGGCCGTTGCTAGCTGGGCTGGTCGTCGGTGGGGGCGATAAAAAATTTATTCGACGATCCGTCGGTGCCGGTGGCGTCGCGATCATGGCAAAAAAGGAGAGAGAGACAGAGAGAAGGGGGGAAAGAGAGAGAGAGGAAAAAAGAAAGAAAAGATAGATAGGCGGCGATACGGATGTAAAGCGCGGGCTACTGTGACGCGATAGGGGTGATGGGAGAAATCGGATATAATGTTGTGTCGTCGATGGTGTATCTCGATTTTTAAGTTTCTGGAGAATATTCTGGCATTTAGGTGAAGGATGACTCTGTATCGATGACTTATTCGCGTTGTTAATTAATATTTTATATAGAGGAGGCTGACTCTTTTCGCGATGACTTTAGGGTGCTGATTTATTCACGTTGTTAATTAATATTTTAGATAGTGGAGGATGCTATTTAAAATTTTGAAAGATGGAGACCGCAGCGGCCGCCCAGCAACGACGGATACGGACTTCATACTTTAGGTACTTCATAGTTTGAGGTTATGTCAAGCTTTAAGACCTCAGATACTTCTAACTTTCTAAGGCTCCTCAAGATCTTAGGCACTTCTGGTCGTAAATATTTCAAGGTTTTAGGTTATGTCAAGCTTTTAGGTGCTTTGAGATCACAGATACTTCTAGGTTAGGACCGTCCGCGATTGGTTTAAAAAATTTCGAGCTGGAAATTTCGAGTTGAAAGATGAAGACCGCAGCGGCCGCCCAGCGACGACGGATACGGACATTATCAAGACTGTGCTCGCTGAAAATCCGCGATATAGTGTGCGTCAGATAGTGGATACCACTAAAATTCCCAAGACGACGGTACATAAGCATTTAATCAAGTTGGGATATGCGAATCGATATGAAGTTTGGGTTCCACACCTATTGACGGAGACCGGCCTTATGAACCGCGTCTCTGCGTGCGATTTGCTTCTCCAGCAACACGAAAGGGATCCTTTCTTAAAGAGGCTTGTCACTGGAGACGAGACTTGGATTTTACACCAAATTGTGCATCGAAAACGCACTTGGTCCAAGGAAAATGGACCTTCGACTGTTGCGAAGCCTGGACTTCATCCGAAGAAGGTTCTTCTGTGCATTTGGTGGGACTGGAAAGGTGTAGCGTACTACGAGCTCCTTCCTCAAGGTGATACGATCAATGCCGACAAATATTGCAATCAACTGGATCAATTAAAAAACCGCCATAGCAGAAAAACGGCCAGAATTGGCGAACCGACGAGGCGTCGTTTTCCATCGCGACAACGCAAGACCGCGTGTTGCGTTGGCCGTAAGGCAAAAATTATTACAGTTTGATTGGGACGTTCTACCTCATCCTCCTAGCTCCCCAGACCTCGCTCCATCCGATTATCACTTGTTCCTCTCCTTAAAAAATTCTCTCCGTGGTAAATCTTTCAAATCCATAAGCGAAATAAAAACGCAGCTGGATGAATATTTTGCAAACAAGTTTGAACAATTTTGGAAAGAGGGCATAATGAGGCTTCCTTAGAGATGGAAGAAGGTTATAGAACAGAACGGTTCGTATATAACATAATAAATCCACAAGAAATATCGTGTATTCATTTCGCATCGAAAAAGGGAAGAAACTTATGGGATATCCTCTATTGGAGCGCTCTATCGAGTTTGAACATCCACGTGGATCGCATCGGCCGGACGTGATTTTCCAGCGGAAGCTACCCTGGATGCAACACAAACGAGGAGAAGAGCAAAAATATCGGGCACTAATTGCCGATTCGGCCAAGTATTTCTGAAGAATTATCCCGGCGCGCTCTCGAGGCTCCTTCGTTGCTCAATCCGGGTCCATTAAAACGCACAGGGCAGAGCCGGGTAAATTCAATAAGCGATTCGTTTTAGCGTGCGGAAATTAATCGTTTCACCCATTAAGCACCGCCATTGAGTGTAATTTAACCGAGTTTTCTTTCACCCGCCAACCCCGGGGATAGAACCTTTCGACTTTCGAAAATAGTAAAAAAAACGCAGATGATCCAATGTGGAATCGCGTTCCGTGAAAATTGTTTCTCAGACGGTACTTCCAAAAATATTCCAAACTCTCCTCGAGTTATCCTTCATTGCAAAGAAAAAAGAAATGTAACATTGTACCCCTTAAAGTTATAAAATATATTGTTGTTAAGTAGAAACGTTATTTTAACACGAAGGAATCTAACATTATTTCAATTACTTACGATTTATTATCTGATTAAATTATTTACTATAGGGAAATTAAGGGTTCCTGAGGTCGTCTGAATTTTTAAGCAATTTGTCACGTTGTTGTATGAGTTTTATATAGAAAATAAAACTTATGGGCGTACGTTAGATTAATGAGAATTTATTTGAGAAAATTGATAAATCCGTCTGACGTATTTTCGTAATTTAATTCGAATTTATTTGAGAAATTAATGCATCCATCTAACATACTTTCTTAATCTTTCTTGGCTACAGGAAATTATTATAATATTGTGACAAGTAGTATAAAAATTCATAAATTATGATATAAGATCATGGAACCACAGAGCAAAGGGTTAAATAAAAGATAAAAGAAACATCGCCTTTAAGCTCTCAAAAGATGTCAATTGAATATCCGAAGCGAAAAGTTCGAAGACCGCTAAGATGGCGGAGTAATTGGCTGCCCTAACCTCCGCTTCTCAGTTCTCTCTTTTACAATGACGTATCCGGCGGATCGCGATGCAACAGAGGCGATTTTCGCGAAATTACGCACGGTTTAGCGAACAGTGTATTTTTCGCTCCCGATTCTTGAACAATCGTATCAGATTGGGAATTTCGCGTTGTCTCGCGGATAAGAAGGCTCTCCCCGCGTCCGCCGCGGCAACGCGATTGCGACGCCCGCAATCAGATTCCGCATTCAAGGCAATCGATGACTGGAGAACAACGCGAATTCCGCCTTTCGCGGCGATAATAGAGATGGATACTGCGAAGCGAATAATTAGGAAAGATCGATTCGCCTGTGCAACGTGTATCGCTGCACGTGGCTGCGCGAACTTCTCGCTCTCGCTGCGTTTCACGCGCGTCTCGATGCCTTTTGCAGAATAAGAGCAATAGTTTATGCAAAATTTGATGGTACAGAGCGAAGAATTTTCTTTCAATTCTTTTCCATGTTATACTCGATTATTTGTTACTCAGTTATTTGTTACTTGAATATTTGTTACTCAGTTAATTATTACTCGAATATTTGTTACTCAGTTATTTGTTACTCAATTATTTATTACTCAGTCATAGTTTGACCAAAATTTCATTTCGTAGAGCGAACAATTTTCTTTCAATTATTTTCCATGTTATACTGAATTATTTATTACTCAGCCATAGTTTAAAAAAGAAATCTGACGTTTTAGAGCGAACAATTTCCTTTAAATTATTTCACATGTTATACTCAATTATTTATTATTATTTATTACTCGGCCGTCGATGCAACGCTGCATTTCATTTCTCAGCACAAAATATACACTAAAATGACAATTTCACATCTTACAATAAAAATCCTTCTTCTACGATCTTGATAAAATTATTTACGACACATATTAATAAATTTCACAGAGTCCATAATAATTTTAAAACAATTATTAAAATAACTACACATCCAGCGCTCTCGATAAAAAAATATAACAAAATATATCCTCGAAATAGATTAATATAACAAAATGCTTGAAAGATCGAACCAACACAGAACCTCCTCCTTCCCCCTTAGATCCGACGCCAATCGATCTCGATCAGGATCGATTCTGCACGCATCTTGGGAACGCCTGGATTCGACCTAATATTTACCAGGTGGGATCGGCGCCGCGCGGAGGCTCGCTCTCGGTGCGTGTTCCCGATCAATTAACAATTTGTCTGGGAATCGGGCACGCTCAGATCGCCGTTAATCCAGCGAAAATCTCGGCCCCGGGAACAATGGGTTACCCACGAGAGATCAGACTAGAAAAATAATGGATGGCGGGCGTATTTCGTCGGCACGGGCTTAATTCACGATATTCCCCGTCGTGGTTGCTGGTGGTGGTGGTGGATACGTGCAACAGCCTGACTCGGTGCCCGACCGGGATCGCTTGGTATCGCGCGCGATTCTGTGCGGAGAGTGAATAAGACAGAGAACGGCAGAGAGAGAGAGTAAGAGAGAGGGTAAGGGAGAGAATGAGACAGAGAATAAGAGAGAAAATGAGACAGAGAATAAGAGAGAGAATGAGACAGAGAATAAGTTAAAATGAGACAGAGAATATGATAGAATGAGACAGAGAACCAGAGAGAAAATTAGACAGAGAACTAGAGAGAAAATTAGACAGAGAACTAGAAAGAAAATTAGACAGAGAACTAGAAAGAAAATTAGACAGAAAATGATTGACAATTAGACAGAGAACAAGAGAGAAAATGGTAGAAAATTAGACAGAAAATGAGACAGAAAACGAGAGAAAATGAGACAGAAAATGAGGCAGAGAACAAGATAGAATATGACAGACAGAGACAGAGATAGTAAGACAGAGAATGAGACAGAGAATAAGAGCGAAAATGAGACAAAGAATAAGAGCGAAAATGAGATAGAGAATAAGATAGAATGAGACAGAGAATATGATAGAATGAGACAGAGAATTAGAGAGAAAATTAGACAGAGAACTAGAGAGAAAATTAGACAGAAAATGATAGACAATTAAACAGAAAACAAGAGAGAAAATGATGGAAAATTAGACAGAAAATCAGACAGAAAATGAGACAGAAAACGGGAGAAAATGAGACAGAAAACGAGAGAAAATGAGACAGAAAATGATGCAGAGAACAAGATAGAATAAGATAGACAGAGACAGAGATAGTAAGACAGAGAATGAGACCGAGAATAAGAGAGAATGAGACAGAGAATATGATAGAATGAGACAGAGAACTAGAGAGAAAATTAGGCAGAGAACTAGAGAGAAAATTAGACAGAKAACTAGAGAGAAAATTAGACAGAAAATGATAGACAATTAAACAGAGAACAAGAGAGAAAATGATATAAAATTAGACAGAGAAAATGATAGAAAATTAGACAGAAAATCAGAAWGAAAATGAGACAGAAAATGAGGCAGAGAACAAGAAAGAAAATGAAAGAAAATTAGACAGAAAATCAGACAGAAAATGATAGAAAATTAGACAGAGAACAAGAGAGAATAAGACAGAAAGAGTAAAGAGAGAATAAGAGAGAGAACAAGAAAAAGAACAAAAGAGAATAAGACAATAGAACAAGAAAAACTGAGACAAAAAGCACAGAGAAAATGAGTCAGAAAGCACTGAGAAAATAAGACAGAAAATATAGAGCGACAAAGACACAAACAACGAGAGATAATAACACGAAAGAAAGAGAGAGAGGGGGGGGGGGCGAAGCGTGTGCAGCGACGTAAGGCCGTCCCGTGCCGTGACGAACGACGTCGACGATGTCGCGTTTCCGACAAGCACAAACAACATGCGTGCCTACGCAAGATTAGCGGAATGAGACCCGGCCGCCGCCGCTGACTACAATGCAAGGCTCTCTCTCTCTCTCTCTCCTCGCGGGCGGCACGGCCTGCCGAGCGCGCCGCGGCTTCACGTGTTTCGCCGACGACGACGACGACGACGACTTCCCGAAGAATCACGAGCACAGCTCGAAGTAATTATTATCTGCGCCGGCACGCAGCGTGGAACAGGAAAAAAATAATTGTAGGTGCGATCGAGGAGCGAGCGAGCTCTCGACGCGCGCGAGATACCCGCTCGTTTATGCTCGCCGCGCGAGCGGCCTCGATATCGAAGGATTAGAGGCTGGAGGATCGATCCATGGTGCACCATGACCATGGGCTATTTAGTCATTTGAAATCTTATTTTCGGTGGTATTTATTTTCTTTCGATAGAAGAACGCGAGATTTGATTTTTCAACCCTTTCGGTGCTAGTGTCGGATATATGCGACGACTGGTACAAATAATAGAATTTTATATTTATTAATATCAAAGCTGCGAGCAAGTTTGTTCAAAGAAATCTTGTTTCATTTCTTTTTCAAAAATCTGAAATCGAATTATTCCATTTCGCAATTTAATTGCAACAGTACCACTACTCGATCCATTCCCCCTAAACTGTTCCACAACTTGCTCCATAAAATTCCTAAATCCTAATGGAAAGTAAAAATCCCATACACAACCATCTCCGAGTAGCACAGTCGAATTAACAAGCAGAGACAAGCGAAGCCCTAATTGCCATCCGAAGAATCGGCGGCACGTCGGTCAATAGAAAATCCATTTCGCTTCGCGGCAGAGCGCACCGTGAAAGAAGAAACGGCATCGAAAGAGACTGCCGATATCGAATATAACCTGGCGCACATTCGGAACACAGAGAAAGAGAGAGAGAGAGAGAGAGAGAGAGAGACGCTCGCGTGCCGCGCGTGTTTGCCGTAGCGTCTTGGCAAAAAGGTTTCGCGGAGCAAAAACGCGAGGTTCGATTTCGACCGGACCCCGCGCGGACTCAATTTAAATCCGGTAGAACCGCCGGGTTCCCATTACGACGTGGAAACAGAAGCAAATCAGTTCGGCAAACATTGTTTCCATTCGGCCGATTCATCAATTAAATAAATTCGAAAAGAACGAGCCGGAACACCGTGTATTAGTCTCGAGTGCCCGATTCAATTTTCCCGTCGACGACTCCGCCCCCGCCGCGATAACACGACGACGATCGACGGAGGTGTACAGTGTGCATACACAGTGTACATAAAGAGAGTGTATCTGTGTATCGGTGCAGGGACCGGGATCCGTTCGATCTTCGGTGAGATCAGCCACACGTTGTATCGTCTGTGTAGAAACGAGCCGTGCACGGCGCTCTACGCTCGCTTCCGGCGTCGATAAGATCGCGCGATCCGTCCGCGCGCCGAGATGCAATTAATAATCACGCACGCGTTGCGTCACGGTATTGCGTATCGACGCGCCGCGGGATCCTCCGCGTCGGACTTTTTCGCGATATCGGATCCGTGCACCGTTAGGCTACGCCTATGGAACACTTGACCCATACGTTGGGAAAAAAAGATAGCTCCATTAATAGAATTTGTCCGTAACTGCTGAAGAATAGGGCGCGTGCGTCAATTACTGTCACTGGTAAAGTGACGACAGGTGTTTTATTCATAATTTAAATCATTCTTTTAATGTAGATGGTACCCTTAAATTATTTTATATTTTATTTGTTTTTTAAGATAATTCTGTTGGATTATTCTATTTTTATTTTGTGCGATAAAATGCATTTTATGCATTTAGATCGACAGTTTCATTTTTAAAAATCTTTTAAATATAATAGAGCGCATTAGAGCAGAATGTAACGTAGTGTAGACTAGAGTAAAGTATAAAAAAATAGAAGAGAGTATAATAGAGTGGAAAATAGTGGAATGGAATTGAATAGAATGGAATAAAGTAGACTGGAGTAGATTATAAGTATAAAATAGAGTATAATAGAGTGTAACAGAGTAGAATGGAGCAGCATAGAGTGGAATGGAACGAGTTAGAGTGGACTAGAGTTGAATATAGTGTAGAGTAGAATAGAATACAGTGTAAGAAAATAGAATAGACCATAATACAGTGGAATATAGGGGAACAGAGTTGAATAGAATTAAATGGAGTGGAATAGAGTGGACTAGAGCAGAATATAGCGTAGTGTAGACTAGAATAGAGTAAGAAAACAGAGGAGAGTATAATAAAGTGGAAAATAGTGGAATGAAATTGAATAGAATGGAATGGAGTGGACTATAGTAGATTATAGTGTAGAGTAGAGTATAATGGAACAGTATAGAGTGGAATGGAGTTGATTAGAGTGAAATAATGTAGAACAGAATAGATTAGAGTGTAACAGAGTAGAAGAGAGTATGGAATAAAATTGAATTAAGTGGAAGAAAGGGGAACACACTTGAATATACTGGAATAGAGTGGACTAGAGTAGAATATAGTCTAGAGTAGAGTAGAATAGAGTGTAACAGAGTATAATAGAGCAGAATAGAGGAGAAAAAAATTGATTAGAGTGGAATAATATAGAACAGAATAATTTAGAGTGTAACAAGGTAGAAAAAATATAATAGAGTTAAATAGAGTGGAATATCGTAGAATATAGAGAACAATACGCTATAATAAAATTGAAGAAAATATAGTAAAGTGTTATATGGTAAAATATAAAGGAATAACTCGATTCACAAGATTGATCTTCGTCAATTAATTTGGAACCCAAACTTCCTACTGGAAATATTAATAACATCCACTATCTCTCGCACACTATTCCACAAATTTTCATCTCCCACACCCTTCTCAAAATCATATCTATCTTCTCACACAAAAAACTCACGGCACACCCTAACAATACGTCTCTCAATACCCCAAACATTATCCACCATCTTCGTTAACTAAACCAGGTCGACACGGTTCCCTTTAAAACCGCGGTTATTGCGACGCGAACGAACGAATTTGCAGCTTTCGCAGCAACGAACTTATGATGGTGTTTCATTGGAACTGTCCGTCGATAAAGTGCCGGGTTACGAACAAACTTTAAGGGGGAGTGGGGGAGGGATACGATGGCGAACGAAGTGTTTTTCTACGGGACTTGAAACTCCGTCCAAACAAAATCACGGGGCAGCAAGCCAGCGCGCGTGTAGGAACAACGGACGCGCCGTTTAATGATTCGAAGAGACCGGGACAGAGAGAGCGAGAGAGAGAGAGAGAGAGAGAGGGACGCCGGGGCGTTTACAATTGTAATTCTAATTAAAGTTTACGTTTCGCCTCTCGAATTACCATTTTCGATAGAAGATGCAAATTCCGGGAGTTTTCCCGTCGTGGGGTATCGCGACGCAAGGCTGTGACGGGGGTCTTCTCTCTCCCGTTTTCGCGCAGCTACCGGGACACACCGGGACACACGCCGTACGGAATGCAGGGTGGGACGGAGAACACAATGTCCGTCGAGGTATTTTGAATCTTGGCCCCGGAGGCACTTTCGGATCGTTAATCGGACAGTTTTCGAATAACTCCGGTGAACGGTATTCAGTCGGGGCTGTCCGTCTATGATGGGCATCATCGACGATACAACCCCCTATGCGCCCCCCCGTAAACTGTAGACGATACTAATTACACGCCCACTATTGGAAACTGTCCGGTCATCTGGCCGAGTAATGCGATCTTTTTCCGGGGTAGCCATAGTCGAGCGAACCGGGGAAGATTTGTAATCGCGATCGCCGCATTATCGAGGATTTACCTATCATACCGGAGGCTTCCGTCTCCTCGACATTGCGCAGCTTCCTACCGAGACAGTCCCAGCTTCTAACAGTAAGTCATGCCAGTGACCACTTTAACCCTTCCTACGCGACGCTGTGTACCTCTTATACGAGCGGCCATATTTTACTTGCCACAGTTACCGAGCTGCGAATTTTGTTTGTATTTAGAACAAAAATTAGGAGAATTAAATTCACAGAAATAGTAGAATTAGGTTAACGGAATAGTAAAATTAGGTTAAGGGAATAGTACAGTGCTCGCAGAATGAAAAAGTAATTGAAGGAATTAACGAGACATTATATTTAATATTTATTCAAATCGTCGCCTGATAATTCGCTTCTTCGCTATTAATTTCCCATAATTTACTAACAGAAGAAAAATTGAAATAAGTCAGCAAGAATTAGTTTAAAAAAATCATATTAATATCAGATAAAATCCTTTGAACTGTGCTTTGATTAAATAAATTTTTAATTCGTACATTTATCACCAATAAATCATTAAATAATATTCGTGAGATATAGACACTCGCTCTTTTAAATTAAGTGATCTTTAATTCTATTTTAATTCAATTTTAATTCTATTTAATTCTATTTAATTCTAATTAATTCTAATTAATTCTATTTTTGAAAAACCATAATCGCCACTCCCTGTGCATCATTGCCAAACATTGACCCACGAAAATAGCAATCTTGTCCTTGTTTCTCGGCGACAGGGAGCGCGTAATTAGCTCCGATTTGCAGAGTACACCGCACCGAAAAAAACTGCGGATCCGTTCCCGATTAATTTTAAGTGCGCGCGTCTCCTCGGTTTCTCTCTCCCTCTCTCTCTCTCTCTCTCTCTCTCTCTCTCTCGACTTAATGAGAGCACCGTGAACGAAGTCCGATTTCCTGTGTCTGGAAAAGCGGCGCTTCTCCAATTTCGTTTGCCCCGTTTTACCCGAAATATAGCCGTAACTAATTGCGATTGCTCTTCAAAGCCTCGCCCCGTTTGCGCCGCCGCCGCCGTCTTAGCTTCCTCGCCAATGATCGCGTTTATTGTGTTCCGCCGATGCCGAATCGTACAATACCATCTACTGCGAGAGCGGCATTGTTCCTCGGTCGGTTGGAACATTGTAACGCTAATTGATCGGACACCAATTATTTTTGCAAACAAAGCGGGATCATTTGGCGGCTTCGCGGTTTTTTTTTCAATGTCGAGGTAGATGCTCTTTTTTTAATATTATCGGCGATCTCGTTTTATTAATTTTTGATGCGTTTCTCATTTTCTAATTATCGATAGTTATTATTATTATTATATTTATTAGATAGGAGAAATTGGGATTTATTTTCTTCTTATTTTTGAAGCGTGTTGTTTGACATATTATTTCGGTGATAATAATTATTATTATATTATAGATTAAACAATTTTATGGCTGCTCTTTTGTTAAGATCATTCGCCATATTATTTCTTAATTTTCGTTGCGTTTATCATATTTTAAGAAGAACTTGGAATTAATTCTTTTCTTATTTTAGAAGCGCGTTGTTCGATACCTTATTATTTCGATGATAATAATTATTAATATATTAAAATTGCCTTATATAATAATAGTATTATATTATAACTCATATTGTTAATTATACTATAGAGTAATAGCACCAATTATTACCGAAATAATTGTACCAAATATCAAACGACACACTTCATTATTAAATTGCCCTCATAGATCGTCGACAATAAAAATACTTAAAAATTATAAAACCTATCATTCTCTTATATATTTCTCTTAATCGTCTTTAACTATTTCCTCTCAATTCTTATTAGCAATTACAATTGACACGGTGGCTGATAAATTTCAGGTTTCGCCTGAAGTTAAAAATTCGTTCTGCTAAAACCGTGCTTCGGATACGATTCATAATTTTCGCAACTCATTCGCGCAAACGAGGCCACGTTGTTGAGAATGAGGAAGGCGTGAAAGATTAATTGGACCTTAGATGAAGGAAACACACACATACACACATGCACACAGTATAGGGCGCATGATTCATTTGGACAAATTCGTGAAAGCCCAAAGGGTGGTGGGTCCGCGCGAACTTTGCATATTTCGATCTAGAGTCCAGTTTCACGAGATCGCATCGACCGCCTTTTCCTAGCTCGGATTACAAGAAAAAATTAACAAGCGCACCGTGATAAAATATAGTTTTACATCCTTTAACGTTTCAGGTTTATTATTAACAAATATACGAAGGAACCTCTGTTATCCGACCAGTTTTTAAATATTCTATTAGCTTCGCCAAGAATTCGTGCGATTTTTAGTTGTAGAAAATATGCACAGCTTTTTTCACCTATTCTAACATTTCACATTTACCATTAACAATATTAATTAAATATACGCGTGCAGGGTATATTTTTCAAATATTCTATTTATTAGCTTCGCAAGGAAATTCGCGTGATTTTGTAGTTATAGAAAATATGGCGCAGCTCTTTTATCCAAAATTGTATATTATATATTATTATACGAAATACAAATTCGAAGTCGCTCCCTTGCGAATAAAAGTTTGATGGAGCCGATGAACAAAGGAACTGGACTCTCCTGTTCATGAATTGTTCCGGCCGAGTTCGCGGGGTTAGGAATGTCCAATATCTGGGCCCGCGTGATCAAAATACAAGCTCGATTACCATCGGTATTGTTCGCGATCCTTTAAAATTCACGTATTGAACAACAGGTACGCAACGAGTGATATTGAAGATGTGTCTCTCATGGTTTGGACCATTTATGGTGTTAGAGACGGTGCTTATGCGGTTCGAGAATCGATTTAAGTGCCATTCGATAGTATAGCTTAATTATAGTACTGTAAATATTTAGCTACAGTGTATGGTATGATTGTATAGCTACTGTAAAATAAATAGAAATATATAGTTATAGAATAAATATATAGCTGCTATAAAATATATTTAAAAATATATAGCTATAATATAAATATGTAGCTATATATAGTTTCATTCGATACTATAGCTTAATTATAATACTGTAAATATATAGCTGCTGTGAAATAAAGAAAAATATATAGCTATAGTATAAGTATATAGCTGCTATAAAATAAATAAAAATATATAGCTATACTATACATATATAGCTATAATAAAACTATAGCTTAGGTATTATAATTCGATATAACTGCAACAGATTTGCCTATGCATTTCTGTCACAAATGCAACAAATCTGCAACCTACTGTTCATGGATTTTTACCTTCAAAATATAAATAAAAGAACAGCATAAAATAGCACTAAATATTGAACAGTATATCTATTATTATATACCAGTATATGTAAATATTATTGTATACCAGTATATATATAATAGTATACATATTATTATATATAATTATACCATATATATTATGCAGCAAATATGTATAGTAAAAGTATAAGAATAATGAAGGAAATATAGATAGAGGAAAGACGGTGAAAACCACTTTTGGAGCACGCTGTACTCCTACCGCAGACATAAGTCCTTCCCAGGTCTCGTGACACTAATGGCGAGGCCAGTTCGGTCAGATAGGATCTTCTTTGGGTCTCTCTTCTCTTGGTTCTTCTCCTTCCCTGCTTCTTCGGCAACCTGCGTGACAGGCGAACTGACTCACGCACTCACGCATGCAACAGACGAATCGTTATACCACGGACCACTCTAGCCGTTCCGCATCCTTTCTCCGCGATATGAGGGGATCCGTTTGATCCTTCCGCCCTGGATTCGTTGTTAAACATTTTGCACGAATAAAAGGATTATTTTTAAAAATTGAGTTAAAACGTTCGTTTTGTCGGCGACGGTAAATTCCGTCGTTTCTCTCTCTCTCTCTCTCTCCCTCTTCTTGTTCCCAGTGTAAATGCTGATAAAAGGTGCTATTTTTAAAAAGTGACAGGTATTTTATTATTAATTAGCACTTTAAATTTTAAGGATTAAATACAGGAAGCTGAGAAAATGGAAACCAGCTTCTATGTGGTAGATTATTAATGTTAATTGTAATTGGCGGAGGAAATCAGTTTGGTGCTAATGGAGACATGTGTATGATTATGTGAAGGTTTTATGATGTATGTAATGAATATATAATGGTATTTATAATGAATATATAGTGATATATATGATGGATTTATAATAGATGTGAATAATGAATATACATCTATAATGAAATATAATATTGAATATATAATGATATGTATAATCAATATATAATTGTTATATATAGTGAATACATAATAAATATAATAATGAATATATAATGATATGTCAATGAAATTTAACACGCATTTCACTGACGACACCGTGCATTCAATCGAATCGTTTAATCAAATCGTTAAATCGTTAAAATTCTTCAATTATTGAAATACTAAATTATTAAATCCTTCTTTAATTAAACTATAGTAATAATCGTAATATTAACCTTCAATTAAGTTTATCATAAATCGAGGACGTTAAAGGAAACGTCGATAATTGCTTCCTATGTTTCGTTAAATATTTTCTGTATTCCACGTCAATTTTAATTTGGAAAATTATCGTATAATGTAGATAAAATATAATTACCGTTAATATTGTATTAATATAGATACAGTATAATTATCGTTGTTATCGTATACTATAGCTATATGTATACTATAAATATAATATAATTAGTGTCACTATCGTATTAATATACATACAAGATAGTTATCGTTAATATCGTATTAATATAGCTATAATATAATTGCGAAAATTATCATATACTATAGATATAATACAATTATCTTTAATATCGTATTAGTACAGATATAATGTAACTATCGTTAATATCGTATTAATACAGATATAATATAACTATCATTCATATCGTATTAATACAGATATAATATAATTCCCATTAATATCGTATTAAAATAGCTATAATATAATTCTCATTAATATCATATTAACACAAAATAAATCAAGTACAATTAAAAATAAACCAATAATTATTGCATAATACTTAGAACTTCTCCCCTGGACAAGGAACCTAGTCAACAACAAACTGCGCTAACTGCCGACACAGCCGACTTCTTCCGTCGTTAGCGGATCAATGGCAGAGCCAGTTACAGGTACTGTTTACACCTGCCCGAAACGTAGGAATTAACGGAATCGCTGGGATATCCGTGCTAATAAATCAAAATAAGCAAATGGGGGTTGGGTGAGGGGGGACGTAGTCCTGGGACGTGTCATCGCGTTGTAAACGATGCCCGTTCGGTGTTACGTTTCTAGTTTATAACAGGTTACGGGGGGGGGGGGGGGGGGGGGGCGACGATCCGGGCTACGTAATAAAATATGGGCCGGACACACGGCGAGCAAAATATTTCTCCGCCGGATATTGGCGGAAAATATTAAACTTTCCGAATGGAACTTGTTAGAGGACGGATATCCCCCCCCCCCTCTCCTACCCGGCGGCGCCCGTGCGACACACGCTCGATTAAGTCTGATCCGATTTCGGCTTCTCCTGTCAGCCGATTACTCCAGTTGATAAAATCATTACACACACGCCCGGACCCTTCTCTCTCTCTCTCTCTCTCTCTCTCTCTCACTCCTCCCCCCTTTCTCTTAACATCCTACGAAATTCGACGCGAACAGCGTAGAGAACCTCGTAGTTGATCTCTATCTTCTAATCGGCTTTCCGGTTTTCCTGTTTTCCGTTTCCACCCTTTTTTTTACTGCTTTCGCGTACGCGCGGATACCTGGACGCGCTCGGCTTATACACGGTATCGTATATGGTGCGGAGAAATACTTAGCCCGTTTGTTCGATTTCATACTTTACTCGTTTGCCATTCGAAAATCGTGAGATGGGATATATTAATTTATTTGTTATATTAATAATTATTATTCATTTGTAATAATTCGAGTGAATATTTATTGATAAATTAATATTGACGGTAGTGTCTACTGTCCAATGTTTTTATAATAATAATAATAATAAATATCTGCTGGCTAATGTTTTCTTTTAATTAGAAATGTGTCGTTTTAAAATCCTGTATTGTTGTGCTTTAAATTGAATTATATAAATCACACAGGACTTATTATACTAATTATTATTATTAATATGTAATATTTAGCTACAGATACAGTATTTCTACTGTCTAATATATTTGTAATAATATTTTATTTTAATTAAGAACGTGTAGCTTTTAATTATTGAATTATTGAAAATATTGAATCTCGAATTATTGCACTTCTAATTGAATTCTATAAATCACATAGGACTTACTATACTAATTATTATTATTAATATGTAATATTTAGCTATAGATACAGTATCTCTGCTGTCTAACACAATTTTAATAATATTTTCTTTCAATTAAAAACGTATACTTTTAAAATCTTGAATTGTCGCTCTCCGAATTGAATTATAAAAATCACCCAAAATTAATTGAAGCTTTCCAAATTACACAACGTGTAATATTGAGACTGCCTACTAAAAAAATAAATTACGTTATCCACGAACCTAATAAAAATCAACTAAACATCCCAGTCCATGTAGAATCATCCCCAACAATAACCAATTATCAAGTAAAAGTCCTGCAACAATTTTATCGTTTGATATTCGACTAAATTCTGATGGTATCCAGCAGTTATCCTAATAAACGTGAATTCTCCCTTTTCCACCATGCCAGCGCCGCTGTCGTCAGACAGTTCGCGTTCGCGAGCGCAAAGTGATACCATCTCGCAGATGATACCGCGCCGTGGCCTTTTGCGTGAAACTGCCGTGCGGAAGCCACGCACAAAAAGATCTATCCAGGATGCACGCAGTCGTAAAATCTTGATTCCCTCGAGTAGATCCGAATGCTTCGAGGAGCACGTAACTGTTCATTCGCTCGTGGTACGTACAGGAGAGTACATACACGTTCATATTATATACTTGTATATATATACATATATACAGTATGTACAGAAGACTACACACGTTTATATCATACATGTGTAGTACATGCAGGAGTATACTGTACACGTTTATATCATACACGTTGTTAACACCCAGCACTAATATTCTTTACGACACGGACGTACCTAGCCGGCTATTTTTGAGCTTAGGACTTTCGGCTAACATCTGCCACCCGATTTAGATTTAAATTACTCGTCCAGCCGAGAGAACGCATACTTTATCGCTCAACTTTAGGATTTCGCTTCTCTTGGCCTCGATAGCCAAGACGTATCATAAAAAAAGGAAAGTTCCGAAGGGTGAGTCCCATGTTAGTTTACAACGGTGGCCCAGCCGTGATCACACCTGGAGGAATTTCTCGTCTTTGTTAAAATATCGCTGTCACCCCCCGCCTTCCATATCCCAGCAACTTCCCAAAAGGACGCGCCAAGGCGCGAAGGAAGGGCGCCTTCTTGAAACAGACTCGCCGATTGGTTATTGCCAAAATCATGGAAAACCAATCGACGAGTATTAGAAACGCGCGAGGGGGGTGGCAGTTTACCTCGGGAGACAACATTTTTTCGAATGTCAGAGTTGGAATAGAATTCGAGGACCTCGGCCCTCCGAAGAAAAGGTGTAAATAGTACGAGGGTAAGTATATAAGTTTTTTCGCCACTAAATTCCGGTCCTCTGTTGGATACAGTCCATACATGTAACGTCACAATTCGTTGCTATTAATGACGACGCCGTGACGCCCTAACAGGAAATATAGAGCAAAAGAGGAAATATAGAGCAAAAGAAGAAATATAGAGCAAAAGAAGAAATATAG
>NC_135772.1:3193564-3210350 GCF_028453695.1 Augochlora pura
GAAAAAAAAGCGTCGTTATGGCTGGCAACCCAACATTTTTATTCTGTTTAAAAATACAGATCAATCTCGGACAAGCCGGCGATAAAAATTTAAAAACGCGAGATGAAAGGGTGCGCGTATACATATTGATTGCTATAGTCGAAAATAAAGTGTTTTACAAAATTTATCATAGTTGAATATTTTAGTATTGTAGTGAATATAATATTGTAGTAAATTAAAAAATGTAGAAAACTGTAATATAAAATATAGTAAGATAAAATATAATGATATAGTATAATATATAAAGTCTGTGATAGTAGGATATTATAGTGTTGCAGTAGATATAATATTAAACTGAATTAATCTACAAATATAAAATATGAAATATAGTGAGATAAAATATGATACTATAGTATAATACATAAAGTCTATCACAGTAAGATATTGTAGTATCGCAGTGAATATAATATTGTAGTAAATTAAGAAAAATATAAAATATAACAAAATATTATATTATATTATATTTACTGCAATACTGTATTATCGAACTATGATAGACTTGATATATTATAGTATTATATTTTAATATTATATTGAATCAAAAAATCTAAAAATGTAAAATATAAAATATAGTAAGACAAAATATGATACTATAGTATAATATACATATATCCGTGAAACTTGCCGGCCGGTTAACCCGTTCGCGGGCCTCTCGAAAGCGTTGTCGAAGCGGGCGCGCGCGTTAATATCGATCACGTGTCGCGATTATTTTTTAATTGCCACGCGCTCAAGTGGAATCGTTTCTGAAAATTCTGATTTCCATATGGGAAACGCGAGAGCATTTAGAAAGCGGCTCTCGGGAAGACCATTGTCTGTGTGTGTGTTTTCCCCTACCCCTTCGTTCGGGTTTCGTCCGAGCAGATGCGAAACATCGGCGGAGATCGCCGTACGAAAATCCGCATACCGATGCCTTGTACCTGATAGCTTATTCAATTAGCATTGCGCCGGTTTGCTCGCATAATTGCGCCGTGGAGAAAGTTATCGTTCCTGCTCGGACCGGCTGTGTCCTGTACCTGCGGGAACGCGTCGATGGATTTTGGTGACGCTGTTTGGGGATCGATGGGGTTATTGGAGTATATGTGGTTATGTCAGGTTATGCGAAATTCGCCGTTTATTATAGTTTTTCATTTTTTTTTAAGGTAGTTTTTAGTGGATTTAATACTTAGGAAGGTAGTATTGATGTTATACTAGGTTTTAATTATTTGTAGCAAATAATTTTTTTATTGAGAGATAACCATAGATGGTATAGTAAAATATATTAATTCTTTTATTGAGAGATAAATATCAAAGTTAAACTAAATTATATTAATTCTTTTATTGAGGGATAAATATCGTAGTTATATTAAATCGTATTAATTCTTTTATTATCAATGTTACGCTAGATCATATTAATTCTTTTAATATTGATGTCATACTAAATCATATTAATTCTTTTATTGAGAGATAAATATCGATGTCACACTAAATCATATTAATTCTTTTATTGAGAGATAAACATCGATTATACTAAATTATATTAATTCTTTTATTGAGAGATAAATAGAATAAAAGAGGAAAATTTAATGCAATAAATAATTCTACTCAGGAATGAATAGAATAACAATAAAAATTGAATCGAATAGAAAAATATCAAGATTGTCTCATTCGATAAATGTAGAATTTAATTATGCCAGAAAACAAGGTACAGTTATTGCTGTTTCGTAATGTTTCTATATTAATGATTCGTAGTAATTTATAGCAATATTTCTTAGTAATTTAGAGCAATATTTCAATAGCAATATTTAGCCCAATTTCAGAGACATCATTTCATATAAAAAAAAGGGCTCAACAACTCTCCATGTCTCACCATACCTTGCCCCACACCGACCAACACCATCCCCTCATTTCATCCCCCATTTTCATCCCCCATCTCCAAGAAACCGCTTCCCTCAGGTGTTCCACGCTAACGACCCCTCGCCTCTCGTCCACCTAGGCTATTAACGCACTCTCTTCTTACACCTCTCGTCTCATAAGACTCGTTCAGATAACCCGTTCCGATCTCGTCCCGATCAATCCAAGCGCTCCGCCATCCCAAGATATCGGTTCACACGACCGATTCCGGTGGCGGCCATTAGCGGCCTTTTTCACGGCGTCGGAAAGGAGCAGTCCTAAGCGGGCCCCGCATGGGCAAAAAAGACGGAAAAGTTGGCCGCGCGATTAATAACAAAGTTCAGGGAACAACGTCGGGTCGGCGAAGAGGATCGCTCAGAGAAGCCAGGCAAGCGAGGGAGCAAAGCGCAAGCTGAAAGGGCGCGCGCGACGTGGTCGATGGAAATTTCATAATTACTCTCGGTCGAGGTAAAACCGACGCAGGATCATCCGCAAAACAAGTAAAGGGTCATCGGTGCAATTTACGATCGGAGGGCACCCCCCGGTGAAATGCATTACCATAAAAACCGCTCTAATCACGGGTACAGGGAAGGAAGGAGAGTGGCAGCCGTACGGGAGAGAGAGAGAGAGAGAGAGAGAGCCGGGCTCAGCAAGCAAGCTAGCGTACCTCGTGATATTATATTTTAAAGACCACGGGCCGCGTCGGTACGCGTACTCCACTTTATCCGTGCCGTACCGTGTAATAACCTCCGACTTCCTGTTCGTGTAAAGAGCCAGTTATACACACTCTCATTCACTATGGATAAAAGTGAATCGATAATGATACGCACTCGACAAAAATGGCGGCCCCGGCATCAGACATCGCCGCCGCCGCCGCCTCCGATACCCCCCTCTGTTCGCCAACGGCCCCCACCCCCCCCCCCCACCCTCCCCCCCCCCCCTCCCCCCCGCCGTCCCCCCGCCCCCCCCCCCCCCACTTCTGGTCTCCTCCGCGCCCCCTCTGTTCGCCGCTGCACCCCCTCGGCAACCACGGTCCCGTGGGAATAGAGGCGAAGCGCGTCGAAAGTTCCGGCTGATAACCGTATTACAATTTAACGAGAAACCGGTGTCAGTTTTGTCAGTGCATAATGGCCGTGCCGACGATTCGACGCTTACACCGGCACCCTCCCCCCCGACGGCCGATGCTCACACCGACGAAAACGCCGCCAGGAACGATCGTGCACCGGGCTATAACGGCGGAAACTTGCTGAAACGCTCCGACCCACACTCTCCCTCCCTCCAACCCTGCACGCCGTCCCACGGTTGCCGCGAGCAGCCCTCCGCGAACCGAGCTCGTCTACGCGCGAAACGAGAGATCTCGCGATTTAATACCGTCTCCCTTCGGTTTCCCTTTCGCGGCGCGCGTGTTAATGTATTTTCGTTCTGGCTTTAAGGGCCCTCTCTCTTTCTCTCTCTCTCTCTTATTTTTCTCTCTTGTAGCTTTGATAGTGAAACGGTTTAACTATTTTTGGGAACAATGGTAAACACGGTTGACGTTGAAATATGCAGCTGGATTAATGAGAGTACAAGGGAATAGGGGAAGGGTTTTAGTTGAAGCGATGATCGTCATGGAAGATTGCTATGGATCGATCAAAAAATGCTTTTTGAAAAATGCGTCCACGATGATATTTGTAGGTGTTATTTTTATCGTTTTAAACATTTGCACTCGAAGCCATTTTTACTGCAATTCTAAAATTACTTTTCCGACATATTGCATTTCCATTTTATATTACAAAATGTTTTTTATGCATGTGAAATTGTATCTTGTAACTCGTGCAACAACAGTTATACTTTTAATAATTTTTGAAATTTAATTTTTCATAATATAAATATTATTTTGAAATGTACCGTAACAATTTTAGTGGTGCCCCAGAGTCACTATTCGAAAGCAAAGGGTTAATTGCATGAGTGAGAGAGCGTGGTTGATTTAGTGAAAAATGATCGTGAATACATGACGCACGTTTTCTTCTCTAGGGTAGTAGGGTGGTGGATAGGGTTACAAGTTGCTGTGCCTTTCGCAAAATCGTCTTGACATAACCTCTTCCTCTGTGACATAACCTTGGCATAACTTTGATGAATTGCTGAGTCTTTGGTTAGTTTTCAGGTATAATTCAGTTTGTATTGTGTTAATATACAGATGCCATAGTTATTTTTAATAGTGGATGCTTTGGAAAAGCACTGACATGACACAGTAATTGGCTCCTGCGTTTGAAAAGCCATAACCTTCATTATCGAATAATTTTAGAAAGAAAGAAAAATTGTTATCTCAACGCAGTAAATATTTGAATTACAGCCATAATAATTGAGAAAGGTAACAGCAAAAATTCAGCTAAGTTCTCTAGTGCATACTCTTTGTTTCAGTGGCTTTCATTGTCTCGTAAAAATAATAATTTTATATAACATGCTAAACCTGTTTCACGAAGTTTGAAAAAAGAATTTTGAGAAGATTCACCAAATCCTAAAAGAAAGAAGAAATAAAATATTAAATTGCTAATTTCTAAAAATATTAAGGAAACAATATACTCAACAACGAAACATCGTTCCTTGGCACTGAAGGGTTAAACAAGTGATCTCACCACAGAGTCTTTGATCTTATGAATATAAAAATCCTAAATCTTTCAAATTGTTAAATAATCTTGACATAACTTTGATATAATTTTGACATAACTTCGACATAAAACTTTGACATAATATTGACATAACCTGACATAACTTTGAAATAATCTTGACATAAAACTTTGACATAATGTTGATATAATCTCGACATAACTTTGACATAGAAATTCTAAAAGGAAAAGCAAGAATAAATGAAATCGTTGCTTCTTAAAATGATAATAAAAATATTTCCAAAATAAAACACCCATCTTCGTCACCAAAGGCTTAAACAAACGATCTAAAACTCCAAATCTCTCACCCCGTTGACCCATCCATTCAAGCTCTTTCAAACCAAGAAGACAAGATCGCAACCTCTCTCTCTCTCCACTTCTTGTTATCAATTACACCAAACATAGCCGCGTCAGAAGTTCTCCGATGCAGCTCCCGCCGCACCAACATCCACGGACAATGATCCAGCATCGCCTCGTAGAAATGGACTTTTTGTTCTCGTCTCTCCCGGACGTCTTTGGTTTTCTCTATGCTTAAGAATCGCGGGGCAGCCGCGCGTCGTCCTTGTAAAAAGGCGTGCACGGACGGAAGAAATTGTAGTTTATATACACGTGTACGTGGACGAGTAGGTGACCGTGTACAGAGGTAAGAGAACACAGGTGACAGAGAGCGTGCGAGAAGAGAAATTTAACCCGTTCGTCGTCGAAGGAAAGGAAAAGGCGACGCGCGGTCTCGCGCCATTTTAGGTTCCCGGTATTTATATTGTATTATATTTCACCGAGGCACGTGGCAACAATTTTTTCTCTCGCTTCGCGCGTCCACCACCCCTTTGTACCCCGCTGTATTTAGGTCGCGGCTTATTGTTTAGACCTTAGACGGTGAAAAGAAGGGAACACGGCCCTCCCCGCGGGTGCAGCCTTTATTCCGTTTCGCCGTCGTCTTGTTAGAAAGGAACGAGAAACCGGCGTTATTTTAAATAGGGATCTGTGCCAGCAGTTATCATACGGTGGAAGCCCGGCCACGCGAGCACTTCGTCGAAATAATGTTATAATTTTTGCGGCCCCCCCCCCCCCCCCCCGGCTAGGAACTGTTAAAAATCTTAATACCACTGGTTCTCTCGAGCTTCGCCTCCGACTTTATATACAGTGTAGTACACACGCTGCCGGCGCTGTGCAATTTCGGTCTCTTAGACGGACGATGCGAAAGCTTGATTAGGAACGCATTTTAGCGAAATGTCACGCAGTTATTGTTATTTCTGGCACGCGAGCCGGGCGAGAGATCGCCTGTCGCGGTATAAAGAAACCTGCCGTGGTTTTATCGGGCGGTTCGTTTTCTCTTTTTTTTGTTTTATCGGCTCGGTTATGAATTTGCATAGTTGTTTCGCGACGCTGTGCATCGAGCGCGTTTAGGCGAGCGTTTGCTTCTGGTTTCTTCGTCAACCACTCTTTCCTGCAACAAACAATCACAATTAATTAACAATTAATTAACAATATTAATCACAATTATCGATATTAATCCACCGCGTGTCAAAGGTCGATACCAACTGAACCGCTCCATTGTTTCGTTCTTCCTCCGCCGAAATTCAATTAGGTGTGCCCGGCTAAATGACTAAAACATCATCGCCCTCGGGCGTCCGTGGCGCGCACGTGCACCACCATGGGGCACCGTGGGGCACCCGACGCGAGATATATGGCGCTGCACGCAAGAACGCGGAGCGTCGATCTCGCAACAAATCTATTTCCACCGGGCGTAAAAACAGAAGACACGCCGCGCGCCGGGTAATGAACTAATCCAGGCGGCGGCACGGCGAACGGGTTGGCCAACGGGAAAGGTGAACCGGGGAAGACGGGTCCCCCGTATAGCCAGGGGGGGTTGGAGCGGCGAAGAAAAGGTTGCGAGGGACAGAAGCGTTCTCTCTGCCGCCGCGGAGCTTAATAACACGAGTTTTTCCCGGCCGGCTTCGATAAACGCCGTGGAAATTAGGGACGCGGACGCCGAAAGGGTTACACGGCTATATCCTACGAGTACGAGAGCCGCGAGGGTCCCGAAATTTTTACTAATTAGGTTCGTTTATTTGACGGTCGGGTCCGCTCTGCTCTGCGCAGGCGCGAGATAGCATTTTCGTTAATTGCTGTAATAAAGGGGACATTTTTAGCGAAATATCAGTAATTAATTCGGCGAGGAAGCTTATACATTACATACAATATAGTACACGTTATAATACAGTATATTTTAATTTATTTGTCGCGATGGATTTTTAACCCTTCGCCCTCGAATCTGAAATCATTTTTCGTGGTATTTTTATTCCAAGCAACGAAGCGCGCTATATTAATTATTCTGGCTCTTGTAGCAACAGTTTCAAGTTTTAATAATTTTTTTAGATATGTTCATACTGTAGAAAAAATTTTGGAACGTGATTAAAAAAATTTCAATATCGCCACAGAGACATTACTCGAGCTCAAAGGGTTAATATTACGATAGAACACAGCTCTTCTAGAATTAACGTGACTTTTATATATTTAATATTAAAGGTTCTGTTTTATACTGTATATAGTTATACTATTCTATCATATACTATACGCAATTCTATAATTATTCACGAGTCTAGAAAAAATGACGTCCCAAAAAATTGCAGATAAATTAATTATCAAAAATTGAAAATCACTTTTAATTTAAAATTAATCAACGCTTTCTATTCTTTTTAGAATGAAAACTAAAATATAGATAAACTAACTATTCGATGCAACAGTTGATATTCGCGGTGACGAGGCGTTGTTCGTTGGTTTTTAGTGCGCTTGTCGCATTGTTACAAAGTGATTAATAATCGCGGCGGCCGGAGAGAATTCGGGAACCCGATCCGCGAGAGCTTTAGATTACGGTCACGATGATATCAGCGCCGTTTCATTATGTTTAATGACTCTTCCAGGTATAACGAATAATAATATGCAAATAGGCGTGATCCGAATCTTTATGGATGCGATGAAGTTTAATGGCACGGGCGAAATGCGGGCAGAGCGGGAGGCGCAAACAATTAATCAATCCGATTACGAAAGATTTCGTGGACGTTTTCTTGCGGTGTTAACCCTTTGTACTGGAAGAACAGAGATAGAATCGTGATAAGGATGCTATGCAAGATCTGCTAAATGTGAATATTATTTAGTTATTTCGAAATCGAAATTAAATTGAATTTTTCTGTTATCAGTCTATAAGTGTAGATTATAATAATTATATTATAATGATTATGTGATAATAATTCAGACTGTAAGTTTAGACTATAGACTGATAATAATTCAGAGTATAAGTCTAGAAATGGACTTGAGTAATAACTTAATAATTTAATAATAACGATACAGACTATAGCTTGTTAATGGAAAATTAATTAAAATTGACTACCACGTCCTAAGATAATTTTTATACCAACAAAGCTTAGTTTTAAAAAAATTGTTGGTCAGAGTCGCAAGAATCAATTCTGTATGCATAAAAGTTCATTTTGTTGCATAGAATGGAGATAGTATGGACCAGAAAAATGAATTTCAGATTTACAGTTAAAATCGCTTCGAGTGCAAAGGGTTAATAACAACATCCTGGCTTTTCAGTCACCAGAGGTGTCCGCAGAGTCGGACTATCATTACCTCCGGGAGAGAACTCGCCCTTTCATAATGTTCTCCCTGCCTCCCACCTCCTCCATCTCCGCTCCTCTGATCCCTTCGCCCCTCGCCGCGCCGCTTTCTTGAATCTACGTTCCCTTCTGCTCGACGCTGCTCTCTCTCTCTCTCTCTCTCTCTCTCTTTTTCTCTCTCTCTTTCCTCCTCTCATTTGCTTTCTGCGAATTCATCTGTTTCAATCAGCGACGAAGAAGACAGCTTCGAAAAAACTGCTCATCTTCGCTCGGACAACGTCGCCGTGTATTTTTCAGTCGCTTGATGGCATTGACAATTGTTTTGTCTGGTATAGTGTCACGTGTCTTTGCTGTTTTCTCGCCCAAAATTGTATGTCGCATAATCTATAGTAACAGCTTGGTTTTTGGTGTCCATTGGGTTGGGGATAAAATTGGACAATTAGAGAAGAGGAGATACTATTATTTCAGACATGACTATATCTAATGGTTAATTATATATTTTAATAGTAATTACATATTTTAATGCCTATAATATTTATATCGACGATCATCTTATATGTCACAAAGCGTTCCATAATAGGTACATCTATCTGAAACAATAGGAGTCATAGTAAATTCCCTGAAATTCTCCTTTAGCTTGAAAGTATAGAAATGGACAATCAGAGAAGAGCAAATACTATTATTCCATACCTAACTACGTGATTATATATTTTTCTATAAAAATGATTTATGATTGTAGAAATGAGCTGAGAGGCTGCTATAGCAGTTACAATATTTAACTATAGTAATCTATGGTCTATAATCTATAATGTTTAACTAAAATAATCTATAATTTATAATATTTAACTATAATAATCTATAATCTACAATATTTAACTATAACAGTTTATAATCGATAATATTTAACTATAACAACCTATAATTTATAATTTGTAATATTTAACTAAAATAATCTGCAATATTTAACTACAACAATCTACAATCCACAATATCTATCCACAATATTTAATATTCTCCAACTGTTCATTTTGGTTCAACACCGGAGAGAATTCACCGTGCAGGGACAATCGGATTGCGAGACAGCTCTCGCGCTGTTCGATTCGAATAAGTCGAACGAACAACAGCGCCTAGGTAGCTCGGTCACCGGAGGAGTCCGCAATTAGGCTATCATTACCACCAGCGGGGGCTCGCCTCTCTCTCCATAAGTCCTCTTTCTTACCCGCCTCCGCGCCGCGAACTTTGTCCTTCTCTTTCCGCTTTTCTTCCTGCGCCCTCTTCTCTTTCGGTGGCTCTTGTTTACTCTCGCTCGTCTCCTCTCCCTCTCTCTTCTTTCCTCTTGCTTATCTTCTCTACGTTTCACTCATTTCGTTGGTCTTCGCTCTCCCTTGATTCCTCTCGGTCGTTTCGCCTCGTCTTTTCGCGTCTTCTCTCGTTTCTTCTCGTCTTCTTTCGTCTCTTCTCGCTCGTCTACTTTCATTCGTCTTTTCTTATTCGTCTCCTCTCGCTCGTCTCTTCTCGCTCGTCTCTTCTCGTCTCCTCTCGCTTTCGTTCGCCTCTTCACTCTTTTCTTCTCTCTTTCGTCTCTTCGTGCTCGTCTCTTCTCGTCTCCTCTCTCTCGTCTCTCTCATCTTCTCTCGTTCGTCTTTTCTCGTCTCCTCTCATCTTTTCTCGTCTCCTCTTGCTCGTCACTCTTTTATCTTCTCTCTTTCGTCCCGTCTCTCTCTCTCATCTTCTCTCTTTCGCCTCGCCTCTCTCTCATCTTCTCTCTTTCGCCTCGCCTCTCTCTCATCTTCTCTCTTTCGTCCCGCCTCGTCTCTCTCTCATCTTCTCTCTTTCGTCTCGTCTCCTCTCCTTTGTCTCTGTCTCGCCTTTGCTCCGCGTTCCTCACCGCCTCACGGTCGCAACTCTCTCTCTCTCTTTCTTTCTTTCTTACTCCTCCCTCTCGCCGCGTCGCCGTCCCAGGGAATTTCTCTGTTACCATCGAGATAATGACAGTCGCGAGGGTGGTCAGACGCGAACGTAAACCGTGACTTCCTTTGAGATCGCGCCGCGAGAGTTACGCACTGAAAAATCAGTCGGACGTAAACACACCGGAGCTGAATTCGTCTTCAGACGACGACGACGACGACGACGAAGCAGATGCGGCTGATTGGCCGCAATCGGTTTCACGATCGGTTTCGTAACACCTGTTCTAATGATCGTCGCTGCTCCTCGGAGGTAACAGAGAGTCTGCGCTACCTTCAACGCAGAGATAAAACTCTCTGTAGCGTCTATCTACCGTCTCTCTGTAAAACCACTGTGTATTATTTAAATATATATTTATTTAGACGCCGATTTATTTAGTGCCGCAATTAGCTCTAAAAAAATCAAGATAGCCGCGCCTAAATCAGCTCTAAAAAATCGACATAAAGCCGCGCCGCAATTAGCTCTAAAAAAATAAAAAAAGCCGCGCCGAATCAGCTCTAAAAAATTCAAGAAAATCAAAATAGTCTCCCGCCGACTCATCCAATCTTTTACCCTACAAATTCCAAATAAATTAAAATAATACAAGTAGACATTACTAAATGTTTTAAACACATTTCTATTGTCTCTGAAAAATCCCCAAATTTTATTTAGCCAAAAATAATAAACTACCAACAATGAAGACAAAACAACTAACTGTACCAGTCCCTAAAAACTACCAAAAATCATCTTATCAAGAAAATCAAAATAGCCTCCAATAAAAACAAATAGACTCATCCAATCTTTTACCCTACAAAATGGCGAGAACCCGCGCCAGGTATTTAATAACAAAACGATCGATTTATTAAAATTGACAACGAAAAAAGCGCCTCTAAAAAAGGCGGAAAATTAGTGTATCGACTCATTCCACCAGAACGACGCGAAACAGAAGAGTAAAAAGCATTTTCTACCGCAGTTCCGTACCCCGGCGTCTGTAACGTTGATTCAGCAACATCGCAAGCATTGATACGCACTTCCGTCCGTAATCAGATCACCGGTTTCTGAATACGTTAGTCATCGGGCAAAGCGTACCCCGTCGCGCGCGCGATTCTTTCGCCCGGCCCGATGAAAAGAAAGCACGATCCTCGCGCGCGAGTTCGCTGACTCGTACGATTTACAAGAAACATCACGATACTGTAATTAGTCCATTACACGGCACGCAGATGATTTCTTCGCTTATTAAGCCACAGGCCGGCGATGCCGGCCACAACTTAATGCGAACCTATTAACATATGTTTGATTGTCTTTTCCCTTCTGGTTAGGCACACCGGCAACGTTCCGATGTTAATTAGCGGCGCACTCGCGGCGGCTACTTGAATATTACGGATAACGCGGCCTATAAATCACTCGTATCTACACCGTGTGGCCTCTCTTCCCCTCCGCGGACGTGTTTGTACGCTCGTCCTTCTACATTCCTTGGCCCATCTCGTACCATCTCCTTTCGTTTCCTAGGCGTTTTCAACTCTGCCAGGCGCGACGCTACCTGCTCCCGTCTCTGACCGTTTAACCAACGGTTACACGATCGTTTAATCGTCCGCCAGACTTTCTTGCCCCCCCTCTGTTCTCTTTCTCGACCATTATATTCCGCCCGACTATTTCTGGGCGAACCGTTTCCCGGATTTTATCGTTTTCTTGCATAAGCCGCGGTTTTTAGACGGCGGCGCATCCAGCGCGGCTGTTAGCATCCTGTGTTATCAGGGATGCGGGCAGTTTATATTCGAGATTTTACGGGGCGACTGATAAGTGCATCGGCTAGAGGATTCGATAACGGTGTCGAGCCTTTAATTTCGCGTCGCTGATAACCGTTTTGACAGCGGCGAGGTTTAGGTGGATCGTTTAGTTCTTGGGGGTTACATTGTTGCTTAATTATGGTATGATTAGTTGGTTGGATAGGGTTATATGGAGACGATTTTGTTTTGTGGGTGGTGGGGAGTTTTGCACGAGGAATCGGCGAATATATTTTCTAGATTAATTGTATTAATTATAATTAAATCTAGATTAATATATTTTTAGTTAATTAGAAAATTAATTCAAACTAAAGAATACTCAAAAATATACTCCAAATAAAAGCTTCTTTTAAAACGCAAAATATTAATAATAAAATAATCAAAGTTGCAATGAAGATCAACCTTAATGAAAAACAAATGTTCCTTTCAATATTTCTGACAAATATACATCCTTCTAACGATAGAATAGCATCTTTTCCTTCTATATATAGTATCTTCCACATGATCTTAACGAACAAATAAAAAGCACAATAAAATCCGTTGACCAGTAACGTACACTTTGGTACAGTACGACTGGCTCGTTTCTATGGTACGAGCTTGTGTAACAGGGTTAGCAATCCAGCTCGTCGACATTTTTCTAGCGAAATCCGTATGCAATATAAAAATATCACCGGATATAGGACCAATGTCATAAAACTCCCGATCCCTTTGATACGCCGAAAGGAGAAGGAAAACGCGCCGGCTGATCGAGTGTGCTCTCGCATGCACACACACACGGTGAAAGAACACAAGCGCTCGCGCGCGCGCTTACACGTGCAACCGGTAGAAACGTTCCATATCTATGCAAATACATCAAATTTTCATTTATAGACGTTTTAAGACACTCGGGACGACAAAACGTTGACAAATAAAAACAAAATCTACCACCCCCCACCCCTCCCCCATCGCGCGGAGAACTGCGAGGGTAAGAACTATGATGGCGCGGAGGTTCTCAGAAAAATGTTTTATATCTCGTTTTCAACGTTCTGAAGGACTTAAATTAAAATACTGCGACGATCTTGCGTCTCTGACTGAAACGCAAACTATACATGTATGTATATGTATGTACAAAGTTGCCCGGTCTTGCGAAACCTTTTTTCGCAAATTATTTCGAAAGAGAAATTACGGAGCGCATTCTCCGACGTCGGTAATTAACTCGTCCCGTGGCACTCCATAGAGAAATTCGTTGTGCCGATTATGAAGTTTAACCCTTGCCTCGTAACACTGGCTAACCGTCTCCATTTCGTTTTGTAATAACAAATTAATTTTCTGTGCTTTTATTATCTTTATCATCAATTCGTTCAGGTTATGGTGATCTTAATATATGCATAATTTTATTATCACTGTATCGTAATAATATTATTTATACTGAGATTGTTAAGAGACGCCTTTTAATCGTTTCTGTGGAACAGTATTTAATAAATGATATGTTTTAATAATTTTTAATGAAGATTATTTCATTAAAGCACAGTGAACGCTTTTAATACAAATGAAATATTAATTGCATTTAGTAAGCAGTTTATATAGCAGAAATTTATACAGATGAAGATGAATATTAATAAACTGAATCAGGGACGTCCTACATATTTTTAGAGTCAGCTATTATTTATAATAAAATTGAATAGACAAAATAGAAACCAGCGAGGACGCTGGAATTCTAAAATGCTGTCTTACATTATTAAATTTAAGGAACTTTTTTATTAAACCACCGTTTACCAAAAATATATTATCAATATTTTACTATATATTACACGTTTCGCCAACAATATATAAATCAATATTTTACGATATATTACATTTTTTACAAAAAATAGATCGTCGATCAATTCAGTGATCGTAAAATATTCTTCGTAAACTCTATTAAATATAAAACGAATTTATTAATATTGTAGCAAGCATTATATTGACGAAATAAATATTCTCTACTGGGATAAGTGTATTATTACAACCCCATAGAGATCGTTTCCCCGTAACCGCGCGCGACGCCATATTGCTATTTAACAAACAATATATAATCGAAAAAAGCAAAAATCGTCGATTATTCTTTAATATTCGATCGTAAATTCTATTAAATAGAACCGCGTTTATTAACATTTCAACAAGTATTACAAACGTCGTCGAAAGAAATATTCTCTATTAGGAAAAGTGTATTAACAACCCCATGGAAATAATTCCCCCCATAATCGCGCGTTCGCGGTAAACATTTACCCAAGTAGAATCGCAAAAGCAGCCGCGAGAGTTATCGGTCAGCGACAAGGTTAATTAATTTTTACCACTCGGGCCCCCGATAATAAACGCGTTGATATTAATTACGCAAACGGTACACTTTTCGATCCGCGCTCCCTCCAATACCGGCGCCCCAAAGAGGAATCAAACACAGCAAATAACATTACGGAGGACGCGTAGGTAAATCGAAATGTGTATCGATATCTACTCCACGGGCCTGTATCGATAAATTACTCGTAATATTTTCATCGACACATTAATTGTGATCGTAGAGTATATACGGGGGAGAAAGGGGTGAGAGGCGTGTATGCTGTACAGGATATCGCGTCGATTGGCTCGGCCGCAGAGTGAAAGAGAGGGTGAGAGAGAGAGAGAGAGAGGAGGGAGCTTTGTTCGTTGGCGCAGCAATTAATTAGTAAACATCCGTCTTACTCGCCGCTGGAAATTACTTTATCCGCGCGAAACCGGACCGGCATAATTAACGAATAGACGGTCGAAATAGTTTTTTGTTCGGAGACACGGCTCCGATATATGGAAAAGTTTTTCCTCTCCCTATCTGCCCGCCTGACTGCCTCGCGATCGATTTCACCGCTAATGGGCCAACAGATATGATCGGAGGACGGTAATTGAAATAAACCACTTCTCATCGGCTTGTACGGAGGAACGTTGCCGGATTTATATCAGTCAATTAATCGGACAATTAACGTCGGGGTGAACGACACTACGCCCGGCCCGGGTTCCCGTTAATTGCGCGCGAACGACACGGAAAAATAAATACTATTTTAAGGAACCGCTGGACGGTATACGGAAACACCAAAGTAAAAGCCGCGGATTGATCGGATACATATTGTATGAGTCAATTGAAGAGCCGCGAGAAAATAAACGGAATATTATAAATACTATGTATAATATCATATAAATACTATCGCGATCACCGTGGTATTATTCGAGGCGGGCAAATATTTGTTTAAAATATTTATTGGAGTCGATTCATTGTGCTCCGATGTTTTTGTCGAACAATGGTTTATTGTATATTTTTGTGATTAGAAATATTATTAATAATAGCTATTCTTTACTTGGATAAATTATAATTTCTTTTTTTAATTATCGAATTGAATATTTCTATTCTTTAGTAATTATATGTTAAAAAGATTTAATGACATTGTTATATTCTTTCGACATGATTGATTTATTTTTCGGACAAAGACAGCTAGAAAAGGAGAGGAAAAGACAGAATTAAGTACCTTAACAAGAGAGAGAATAAGACAGAATTAAATACCTTAACAAGAGAGAGAGAAAAAGACAGAATTAAATACCTTAACAAGAGAGAGAAAAAGACAGAATTAAATACCTTGAAGAGAGAAAAAGACAGAATTAAATACCTTGAAAAGAGAGAGAAAAAGACAGAATTAAATACTTTGAAAAGAGAGAGAAAAAGACGGAGATAGAAATAACGAAAAAGAAAGACAGAAATAAATATCTAAAAAGAGAGCGAAAAGGACAGAAATAAATACGTAGAAAAAGAGAGAGAAAAAGGGAGAAATAAATATCTAGAAAAAGAGCGAAAAAGCCAAAGACAGATCGCCAAAAAGGTTGAAAAAGTCAGCTCTGCGACCACCTTAGAAAGACAGAGAAAGGAAGAGCTAAAGAAGGAGAGAGAGAGAGAGAGAAAGCGTCCCATCCTCCGGCGCAGTGAATTTCGGCTGCCACTTTATGGAGCTGTTTTCCTTCCTCTCCCGGGTACGAGGAAAGTTTTCTGCGCGGACCCCGCCGTGCAGAAGCGTATCTCGTACGGGGGCGTAAAACGGGAATGCGGTTCCGGCCGGTAGAAAGAAGACAAGTTTAAGGGTGAGCCAAGGGTGTTAGGGTAGGTTGCGGCGCGCTGGAATTCGGTCACTATTTTAATATCGATCCCGGCCCACGCCGCTGCCGCGTTTTCTACACCCTTCTTCCTTCTTCGACCCTTGCCCTAGCCAACCCGGCGCGGCCGGCTACGACGTGCACACACACACACCGTTCGAGGCGAGGCGTACACAACGATATGTGGAAGAATGCGCGGCCGGTAATGTAATACGTGACGCCGATGGATTCGGGGGAAGCAACGATCCTAACCCTTTACCGCGAATTTTACTTAGCCCTTTGTCTTGGCTCGACGAAATGCACGCGCGATTTTTCTCTAAAAAGAGAGAGAAATTAATTTGTACTCGATTGCTGCGCCTCGCGATTGATTTAGCAATAATTAATTCCATAAGAGACCGCAATCGGAATAAAATTAAGTAGTAAAATAAATAAATGAAATAATGAAATTCTTTGAATAACTCAACGACAAATATTAACTCTGTAAAATAGTCAGGGAGCGAGATCAAGACAATCGCACAGTACGAAACAGTATTTTACAAATTCAAGTAGACCTCGTTGTTGTTTGGCCGCGTATTTCTTTGTTGACGATAAATTCTGCTCCGCGGACTTGTAGCATAAATTTTCGAAGTGTCATTACTATAAATCCCGAGTTTTAAGTCCGCATAATCTGTTTAACCCGTCCGAGCTGCCCACGGTCTCTATTTGGAAAATCTCGCGTATTTATTGTTCCTCTCCCTTTTTTATCTTGATATTTATCGCGCGT
>NC_135772.1:3210450-3215836 GCF_028453695.1 Augochlora pura
CGGTCCTGGGAACCAAGCGTTGCATACCGGTCGAATAGCTAGGAAAAGTCGCATGTTGAGCCTGATAAACGAAACATAAAAGCGTCGGAGGAGGCCGACGGCAGGGGGGGGGGGGGGGGAGGGGGGGGGGGGCGGGGGTTGGGGGGGGTTGGGGCGAGAAGGGGGGGGGACGGGGGGACAGTGGGGGGGTATCCGCGGGGAGGCGAGGGGGGGGGGGAAAGAGAGAGGGGGGGCGGGGGAGAACGGCGAGGGGGTTGGTAGCGTGCCGCTGGTGCAGCACACGCTAGCCGCGTGGCCGCCGACTAACGTTTTCCTTTCTTTTTGCACGGCCCTCTCCCCCACCCCACCGATCGATATCGGTGACTTATTTTGGATTATTTTCAACCCGGCCACCGAGAGAGAGAGAAAGAGAAAGAGAGAGAGAGAGAGAGTGTGTGTGCGCGCACCTTTTCTAGGCAAAAAAATAGGAATTCGCGCGGACCGGTGCATGGCTTTCTGGTAAATTTTACTGCGACAGCCGTTCTCCAATGAGCACGACGAAAAAACGTATTAGAGCGTGTAACCGGCAATTTTTGTTGCGCCTCGGCGACGGTGGTACGGTGTGTCGGTGTTCGGTGGCAGGGGTGGGTTGGACACAACTGGAGAGAAAAAAAGGCGGGACTTGTGCGCTCCGGTTGGCGGCCGCGCGAGCGCGCCCGCGTTCTCCTAGATTACGGCGGGTATAAAATCAGGAAAAACAAAGTGCAAAAGGAACGGTGAAAATAAAAAAAAAGAAAAAGGGAGAGAGAGGAACGAAGTCGTGGGCATTAGACACCGGTGTCCAATGAAACGACGTAACGTTGTTGCCCGCCCGCAGCGCGTCCTCCATCCCCCCCCCCCCCCCCCCCCCGCCCCCTTGTACCCGGCGTCCTTTAAAACAACGCGTGGCGTAAACGTTGCCCGGGAGGGGTGGGTGGTGGATGATGCGAGTAGTGTCTTTTGTCGCGGGATGGAACACGCTATTTTCCTACCGGCGGCGGTTCCACGCGATCTTTTCAACGGCGTTTCAACGCTTTTGATCGCGAACCCACGGCTGAAACGATTACGGGGGATACAAATTTCACCGTGCGACTACTATCCGGCGTTTCGTTTAGTCTCGTTCCGTTTCGGAAGACGCGCTGTTAGGCTCTATGGAGAAATTGTTTAACCCGTTTCCCTGCCGAATTCTGGCGTCGAAAAAATTATGGAAGTTGGTCGGAAGGTATACATTTGTGGTAAAAATAGGTGTTTTTAATTTTATAGAAGAAGAAGGGGTTGTAAAAATATTTGAGGATGTCTTGAGCGAATGACTGATTTAATTGGTTCATTTTCTGACCTCTAGTTATTTTATTTCTATTGTTTAAGTATATAATATTTTTATATTTATTCCCAATATTAAATACCTAATAATTTTATATTTATTCCTAATACTAATTATCTAATATTTAATAGATGATATAATAATATTGAAAATTGTAGTAGTACCTTTATTTCAATAATGAATAATAAATTATTGCTATGACAACTGACTCACAGACTACAGATCAAGAGAAAAGGATGATCTATAAGCTACCGGTTGATAAAGTGTTAATTTCGGAGATTAATGCGACCGCGAAAATTATAAGAAAATAATTAAATAGTAAGAGTGATCATATTCGAATTTACTTTGCTTCAGGGATGCTTAAATGTCTCAAAAAGTCGCCATTAAACAACATAACCTTGTGATAATTCTTTGCTAAAGCTAATATTAAAATCAAGCTTATGTCAAGCTAATGTTATAATTATCTATATCATAAATAAAATAACTAAATACTAAGAGCAATCATATTCTAATTTACTTTGCTTCAGAGATGCTTAAATGTCTCAAACAGTCGCCATTAAACGACATAACCTTGTCATAATTCTCTGATAAACCTAATATTAAAATCCCAAATATTGAAACCTAACCTTAAAATCAAGGTACCGGTCATATCCAAGTATTTTCGCTTGCATTAGAGATAGTCGTCTTCCCAAGATAAACCCATGCATAAATGCAACTCTCCCTAATCCAATAAACAATTCCATAAATTCTATGTATTATATATACTATGACGTATATACAATCGTCGGACGACCCTAATCGAATGACACGTTTAAATAAAAGGCGCAGGAAGTCGGGCCGCGCGACCGATTCGACGTTCCGCCGTGTACACGATTGATGATCGCCTGAAACATTGATTGTTTGCATGGTCGCGCAGACGACACCGAAACGAGACGTTTCCAAGTTGTCCGCTAATCAATTTATAACACAGGAACCCCTGTGAATATTGCACGCAGCCACCGGCAGTCGGACATTGAAAATTTCAAGAACCGATCCGCTCGACGTCCACCTCTTAATTTTTCTCTTCCTGCGCCAATCCCTGACGAAACACTAAATATACACCTGATTCAATCGTGTTCCGTTGCATCCACGGATGCAAATTCAACCTTTCGCACTCGAAGCCTATCATCGCCCGGGAGCTAAAGATCGACCATGAAACGGTTTCAAACCATTTGCGCGAGACTGGATTTAAAAAGAAGCTCGACGTTTGGCTGCCTCGTCGATTAACACAAAAAGCCATGACGGTTCGAATTTCCATCTGCGATGTCTTGGCCAAACGGAACGAGATCGACCCGTTCCTTGAACGCGTGGTGACTGGGGATGAGAAATGGATCGCGTACGACAACATTGTGCGAAAACGTTCATGGTCGAAGCCTGGTGAAGCAGGTCGGACGGTGGCCAAACCAGGACTAACAGCCAAGAAGGTTCTGCCGTGCATTTGGTGGGACTGGAAAGGAATCATTTATTACGAGTTGCTTCCATATGGTCAAACACTAAATTCGGATCTCTGCTGTGAACAACTGGACCGTTTGAAGCTAGCGATCGACCAGAAACGGCCAGAATTGGCCAACAGGAGAGGTGTTGCGTGCCATCGAGACAACGCCAGGCCACGCGCGTCTATAGCGACTCGTCAGAAAATTCAGGACCTTGGCTGGGACGTTTCGATGCGTCCACCATATAGTCCAGACCTGGCACCGAGCGATTACCATGTCTATCTTGCATCGCAAAACTTCCTTAGCGATAAGAAATTGGCATCGATAGAAGATTGCAAGAGTTTTTCGCTAATAGGGGCCGAGACTTCTACGATAGAGGCATTGTGAAGGTACCTTTAAAATGGCAGCAAATTATAGAACAAAACGGCGAATATTTGACGTAAAGCGGACAATCGGAAACGTGTTAAATAAAGTCTTGAAGTACGTATGTATACCCTGTATATAGCGGTTCGACTTCTTTGTCGAGGAGCGTCGGACGTGTGACAACCGGAAGCGGGTTCGTCGAACCGTCCGTTAACGAGCCGCGCGTAGTTTCGGTCGCCGCGGGAATAAGGATCGCGATTGCCGTTGGGGAAACGGCGCGCGCGGTACTATTTAAGCCAGGCGGGATATCAATAACGGAGTAGTTTTTGGGGGATTTCATTGATTTCCGATGGAGTCGCCGCTCATGTATGTACAAGGACGCCGGGGCAGCCAGGCAACATGCACAACATTGTAATTGATTGGACCTGTGGCCTGATAACCGCTCGGTGACCTCACCGACCCGCTCGATACGCGTACTCAACCGCGGTATAATTATTTCTTCTTTCCGTGCGTTCCGGGATCCTTCTCTCTCTCTCTCTCTCTCTCTCTCTCTCTTCTATCTCCCTCTCTTTCTCTCTTCTATCTCGCGAAACCGTTCCGAATCGATCACGCGAATTATGCGCCTTTCAGCGCGGGAAAACCGACGTTTTTCCGAACCGAGTAGCGGCGGCCCGATATCGAGAAACGCGAGCATTTCCACCGGAAACAACGATTATTTGGAAAAACCGGCGTACGCGCCGGTATTCACGAACTTCTGCTTGCTAATTGCTAGCCCTTCGCATTAGTAGCCCTTAGTCGCGGTAATTGTCGGACACTTTTTAAGGAGGAATTACTTTGTTGAAATTGTGTTGAATGGTGGAATTTAATTTTTGGATTTTTGGATTGATTTTATAGTGATTTATAGTGATTTGGTGAAGATAGTTTTGGGTTTGGGGGAGTGGTTTTTATTGGGACACCCGGTACGTGGATCTTTTGTTGTGGGAACGTTGTAGTTTGTAAGAATATTTGGTGTTATAATTATTGTATTGTATTGTGCTATAAGGATGTCATAAGGATGTTATAAGGATATAAAGAATATTATAAGAATATTATAAGGATGAAAGAATATAAAGAAGAATTGTATATATTATAAGAATATTATAAGGATATAAGGATATACAGAATATTGTAGATATAAATGCTACTTGGCTTCCTACAAATTCTTAATAATAATATTAATAAAATAAAATATAGTACTACTCGCAAATTATAAATAAATGACGAATATGCTATCGAGTGAATTTCTTTCAATATTTTAATCAAGCAATCCATAAGGAATTATTCCGTCTATATAGTGGAACTAATATTATTAATAATAAAATACGTAATAGTAGTGATAATATAATGAATAATTATTCATAATCCATAAGGAATTATTCTGTAGTATAGTATAGTGGAATTAATATTACTAATACTAAAACACGTAATAATAGTGATACTATATACTATCAATAATAATACTAACAACCTCTAATTCATTCTTCTTTAATAATATCTCTAATATCTCTAATCATTCTTCCAGAGTTTATAAAATTATTTAGAATAATTCTCGACTATTTAAACCCTGCTATAATTTCTCATAAATATATTAATTCGAGTGCCAAGGTCGAAAGAATTTCTATTTCTCGATCTTCTTATTAAATCGAGGAAAAGTATGGTTGCGAAAAGTATCGAACAATGTAGCGAAGCCGCGGTTAGGCTTGCAAGAAAGATCGATATAGTAACACGGCCGTCAAAGACTCTCTATCTCCCGATCATAATGGCGGAAGTCGTGCCGAGAGAGATCTAACGCTTATCGCGCGCGGAATTAGCCGAAGATGGCAGGACTCGGTGGCTAGGTTCGAGGAATTACGTTCTTCCTGCACTTCGCGAAACGATGCGTATCTCTTCTTCATTCACGTTGCTGTTTCCAGGAAAGTTTGCTGCTCACGCATTGCGAAGTGTAGCGTGTGCTTGTCCGTGGCATCCTTAAAAAACTGACGCGGCGTATAATAATTAAAAAATGATGTCGAAATAGACGCATCGAGTCTATTATTCGCTTGAATTGATTGTAATGTCTCCGCGATAATTAATAATAATAATAATTATTATTAATTGGATACTATTCTGCAATATTCGAGTAAAATTATTGATATTTAATATTAATGTTATATTATGTTATAATATAAGTAAT
>NC_135772.1:3215936-3249518 GCF_028453695.1 Augochlora pura
TTTGTCCAGCGACGATTTCGCGGGATTCCTGCGTCCACGCGCAGCGTTCTCGCCGGTGGCACAGTAATTGGTCACCCGATATAAAAACGCAGCCGTAGAGATTCATACATAGATTCGTACTTCGCATTCCGTAGCTCATTAGTCTCCCCGGTATCGTTACGTTTATTACTTTCCGCGAGTTCCTGCGGCGTTACAGGGGCGGTGGTGGTGGTGGTGGTGGTGGGGAGGGATCCGCGGCGCGTAAAACCCAAGCAAATTTTACGGGACCGTTTCGGCTGCAAAAACCGTCCCTTTTACCAAGCCGTGCGCGCGTGTTTCTTTATTTTCCAATAACTCGGCGAGACGGACGTTTATTACGTCAGAACGAGGGGGGGGGGGGGGGGGGGGGGATGACCGGAACGGTCGCGTCGTTCCCCTCGAATTAAACCATTAAACCCCCCCGCTCTATCGCCGCGTAATTATTACGCCGATGTACAATTTAATAAATTAAACGTCGACGCTCGTAATTTTTGCTAGACGATAGAAACGGCGAGCGCTGCTACGGAACGGCTCGTAAAGATAGAACTCGCATAAGAAGATTTGGAATGTCAATGTATAGGGTTTTCGAATAGGAACGGGTCGATTTATTCCATTTCAGAATCGACCCGCTCTTACTGGAAAACCCTATGGTAATAATGTAGGAATGCGGGTTATGTCAAGGTTTACGGGGCTGCAATTGGTGGAAAAATAGGGCGGCGAAAGGGGTGGTTTTGCAAATCGCGTTTGATGCGCGCGATCACAGGGTGTGGTATCGGCTTTGTTAAATGTAGAGACACGGTTCCAACCCTTCGGCTTCAACCCTTATCGTTCCTGACGACGATGAGCATAGGCGTCGTTTATGATCCACGTGCTCGTCGTCCTCGAAGTCTGCTTCTCGCAATCAACGAATCTCGTTCTGCTTAATGCGTTTTAAATATACCGAGACGACCGCGTTTTCTTCGATTCGCACGCGGTATCAACGTCGGACGTATTCTAACGATTTCGAACGCGAATTATGGCTGCGTTTTCGAATTTTTGCGCCGATGCAAAGTAACTTAGTTCTGAGCGAGGTAAAAGTACCTATCTTGGAACGGTTGCATAAACGATGAAATAAAAAATAGATAGAGTATATGTAAATTGATGGAAAAGTAGTATGTTTTACCAGTGATTTTTATAAATGAAATAATTATTTAAGAGTCGGAAGGAAAATAGGAAGGCTCAGTTTAATACTGTTCCATATTGGGTACGTCAATTTCTTCAATGTCTCGAGATTAAATATTAAGTTGGAAACTATGAAACGGTCGTTCTTGCTTAGTCTATGTTCGGCTGCAGCGCCCGTTTCATAGTTTCCAACCTAATATTATCACCGAAAAATTCTATCTGTTTCTTAAAAAGAAAGAGAACAATAAATTTTGTATCCACCTAATATCTATTATTATAATATAGTTAAATAATAGGTAGTCTGTTATTATAATAATTTCTATCGTAATTTCGTCGTCAGTCTTATGGCGATTTATAAATATAATTTTTGAGAAATATACGTCGCAAACGAATTAACATTAGCGAACATAATTTTCTAGTAAATCTACTATTATTTCAAACAAGGTAAGATATATATGAAAATATATTTAAAACGTTACTAATCGAACGTGAAAGAACGCGGGACACGCGTAGATAGCATAAATACCACGTGCCATTCTCCGAGCATCCCCGTCAGCGGAAACTAACGGAACTGTCACACGCTTCAGTGTCAATGTAGCAAAGCGATCCCCTCCCTCCCCCCCCTCCCGCAAGTTGCAGTCGGACAACCATGTCAGCTTCGCGTTCCCCATAAATTATAAATCGTCCCGTTCGCTTCTACGGATTTATCAAAATTCGAGCGGTCGATCCGCCGTCGCGTCACGCTCCCTAACCCTTTGCACCCGAAGTCGTTTTAATTGTAAATCTCGAACAATTTGTCGTTTCGTCCGGTTATCTACCGCCGCGGAAATAGCAGAGTTCAAACCCGTAAAGTAGTCGGTCGCGCGGGGCGCGTACACTTTGAAACAAGATTATCAGAATTTTATTACAATCGCGGTGAACCACTTTAAGTGCCGCGTGATCTAAGCGCGGGGCTATTCGAGAGAGAGAGTAAAAAACGAAAAGAAAGAAGGGTTTCGATTACGGTCACGGCCGACGGCGTAGGGGCGCTCGTAAATTCGCGTTAATGATTTCCGATTTTTCCGCGTGCGTTGTACTACGGTCCGCGTATCGGCCGCTCGAAACAAAAAAGAAAAACATGGAGAACGCCGGTATCCGTGTTGTTTTATCAGAGTTCTAATTACTCAATGCCCCGTAGAGCATTCGGCTGTTATTCCATCTACGTCGCGATAAGATCGTACTAATTAACACGCATCGCTAGTTAGCGGCCATTCAAATCGTAAACGCGTTATAACTATAACTATAGTCCGTTCGTCTGTTCGTCTGTTCGTCGTCGCCGAGCGACGCTCGTGCAACTCTTTTTTCGGCGAGATTTTCTCTCTGTTTTTCGGACGATCCGTTCCATTTACCTCCATTCCCGAACAATATTGTTTTCGCCACACCGCCGTACGGATATCTGTGATTTTATTTATTTCAAAGGAACTCTCTCGCGGCCAATCGGCTGCTTCCGAAAGGACACCGCAGCGCTCTGTCTATTTGCCGAAAAATAGTATTTCGACGTGGTCCCGGGGAAACTCGATCAATTTCCATCGATTTTAATCCTTTCGCGGAAATGCGTTTGACGGGGCGAAAATAATAGTGGCGGGATATAGGAAATTTTGTACGAAGATTTAATGAAGAATTATTTATTATTGTTGGCTTGATATATAGCAGGTGAATTTTGTTGGTTAAATATTTATATTATTAAAGCGCATAGTTCTTTTTATATTATTAATATTTTATCGACTGGCGATTTATAAATCGGCTTTTTTTGCGATCGGTAGCCTGTGAATCTGTTATCGTGATAATTAATAATTTATTACCTATTATTGAGATTAATATATTAAATTGCACTACTGCAAGCTTCAATATTATTATATAATTTTCTATGTATTAAATATCTCTTGCGATTAATGAAATAAAGCAAATTAAAATAGAAATCTCTTACTGTAAATGAAATAAATGAAATTAAAATAGAAATCTCTTACTATAAATAAAATAAATAAAATTGAAATAGAATCGAAAATTTAACGTTGTCTACTTTTCAACAAGTCTACTGTAATCTAAGATGTTATTCAATATCTGCTATAATTAAATTCAACCCCTATTTGGCTGTTCTTTCTAAAAATGTGTATTAAATCTTTTAATTCGATCTACGATGAAATACAAGATCCAATATCAGTTCTAATGACGTTTTTGTGAGAGATAGCTACTCGGAAATATCAATTAAATATTAATTCGTAATCTAGTAAGCAACTAGGTTGAAAATAATAAGATTTATGCTCTGGGTTAAACTTCAAGATCAAATTTAACCCTTTGCACTCTGAGGCGTAACTAAAATTGTGCTCTCATGTTTTAAGATAATTTTTATACAAAGTTCAGATTTAAAAAATTGTTAAATAGTGAAAATATTGATATTAGTGACAAGAATTAATTTCGTATGCATAAAAATACATAAGTGCTTAATTCTTAATACATATGTTATATAGAATGAAAATACTATAAGCCAGTACTTCTGATTTACAGTTTAAATGGCTTCGAGTTCAAAGGGTTAAAGACCCATGTCTCTGGATAATTTTTATATGGAGTTTAAATTTAAAAAATTATTAAACAGTGAAATTATTGATACGAGTGACAAGAATCAATTTCATACTTCTAGAATGGAAATACTATAAGCCAGGAATTTTATTTCAAATTTACAATTACAATAGCTTCGAGTTGAAAGGGTTAAACACCCTCCTTTATTTTCTCTAATTTATTTTAAATCTTGTCTCCTTCTTCGCGCATCGTAATTTAATTCCTCCCATATAATAACGCCAGTGCGTGTTAAATTCTTCTATAGTCAAAGGGTTAAGGTACAGGAAAAAATCGTAAGAATTCAGCGATCGAATAACCGGATCCCAGTTTCTTAATTCCAAAAAGGTAGAAGCCGGCAAAGGCGGTAACGAGCTAACGCGGCATAATTTTATTTCCGTGAAAGCGGAGCGAGAGGATCGAGGGAACCTCGAATTCCGAAAAATCTTCCACATCTCGTAGAGCTCTCGTTCCGCAAGCTACGACGCCGAAAATCGTCGCGGTCTCTCTCGCGCGCGCGCGTGTGTACCGGGGGCACGATTTACGAGCGTAAAACGGAATCTAGTCTCGACCGGTTAACGTAATAATAATACCGGGCATGGCTGAGCCCGGCTTTTTGCATTTTACAGGGACCGTGTGCATCTCTCTCTCTCTCTCTGTCTCTCTCTATCTCTCGCTCGCTCTCTCTCTCTCTCTCTCTGTATGCGCGCAGTATACTAAGGCGCTTAGCGGAGATTCGGCCAAAAATGGCTAAACATATTGACGGTGCATCTCCGAGAAAACTTTTACGAGTTTCGCCCCCGCAAGCACGTAAAACAGGACACGTATAAACATCGGGCCCGCGTGCCTTTTCGGTGCGGGGGCTTGCTTGCCCACTAAAAGCTTTCTGGATAATCGCATCTGAAATTCCACGATTCACCGTTACGTTGTGACTAGCTTCAAACCCGGTAAATACGTAGCGATCCTCCGCTTCCTCCGTACGAATTATACGGGCGCCATCGCTCGGACGATTATTTTCGGTTGCGTTTTTTAACGCGATCTCCGTTGGACTACCATCTTATTTTAGGTTATGATTCACGTTTCATCGATGAGAATTTATGTATGGCTATACACGAATTTAATCGCGAATATATATGTCCTTAGAATACTAGCTAGAAGATATGGAAATGGATATAATCATAGTTATCGTGTTATTGATTTTTAGAATTTTTATTTCGGTTTTTGGAATTTCTATTTGACTTTTTGGAATTCTTATTTGATTTTTTAGAATTTATATTTGATTTTTTAGAATTTTTATTTGATATAGAAGTGGATATAATTATAGTTAATTATGTTTAAAGTTTCAACCACTCCATCTGCACTAAGGGTGGAGATGGACACTGCCAAGGCGAGCCAAGACTTGGCGACTAAGCTAGCCGTGCTTTTAGCAAAGGAAAACCGTGTCCACGACACCGATCCACGTGTTACCGAGTCGTAAACCAAATCGCAGGTCTCTCGCACGATATTACGAGGCAAAAGGGTTCGGTATCTCTGGCAGCAATCAAGCCGCAGTGGAATATCCCAGACACGGATCAGACGGCAATCAAAGGCGACTTCGCCGCCGCCTCTAAACGGAAACGTTACGACTCTTCTATAATTGTTCGCTGCTCTAGAAGAAGGAAAAGCGAAGGGGAAAGGAAATAAATGAAGGGCGAAGGGGAGAAGAAAGGGGTGGATGGAGAAAAGAAAAGATAAAGATAGAGATAGAGATAGAGAGAGATAGAGATAGAGATAGAGATAGATATAGAGAGAGATAGAGATAGAGATAGAGATAGAGATAGAGATAGAGATAGAGATAGAGGTAGAGACAAGAAGAACAGAGAGTTGATAGAGAGAGCAATAGCGCAAGACAGTAGATATACAGAGAACAAAGAGAGGGAGGAGATAGGGAGAGATAGAGAGAAAGATCAAAAGAAAAGATATAGAGCCAAAGAGGAAATGTAGTACAAAAAAGAGATAGAGAGCAAAAGAGGAAATATAGAGCAAAAGAGAAAATATAGAGCAAATGTAGAAATATAGAGCAAAAATAGAAACATAGAGCAAAAGAGAAAATATAGAGCAAAAATAGAAATATAGAGCAAAAGAGAAAATATAGAGCAAAAGAGAAAATATAGAGCAAAAAAAGAGATAGAGCAAAAATAGAAATATAGAGCAAAAGAGAAAATATGGAGCAAAAATAGAGATATAAAGCAAAAGAACAAGAGAGAAAATATACAGAGAAAAAGGATATATAAAGAAAGAGCAAGGGAGAAAATATAATATAGAAACAACAAGAACAGACAAGAAATACTGAAAGAACAAGCAACACAGTTCCATCTCCACACAAAAAGAGAGCGGCAAGAGACGGAAGGGGTGAAAAACAAGGGAAAGAAAGTCCCGTCGGAATGAAGAAGTAGTCAGAGGCGAAAGATACAGGAACTTGTTGGTTCTAGTTGATAAAGCAAACAACCGGGCCGATTCCGAGCGTAGCCCCGAATTCGCCCGGTAAAAATGCTTTCTATCACGCGAATAGGAGAAGAGAGTCCCGGGGTTGGTGGGCTAGAGAGCCGAGCGGGCACAGGCCAGAGGGGGCTAGGCCAGAGGGAGATACATACTCTCTCTCGGCGGTGGTGGCCGCGAGGGAGGCCAGAGGTTGACGGGGCGCGGCGAAAGGAAGCAACAAAGAACAAAAGAGTGGAGAGCGTGAACGAGGAGTTTAACCATCGTCCCGTAATATTCCCGTCGCTGCGGCATGCAGACGAAAAAGGACGGCTGATGGCGCTGACAAAAAATGGAAACTATTTGATCGTGAACCACCTCTCACACGATACGCGCGCCCGCGCGCTCGCTCTCGCCTATCCTACCCGTGATACCGGTATACACGAGCGTGCACACATGTACACCTATGTGGATGCTACACAAACGTGAGTATACATCTACGTGGACACTACGCAAGTGTGAGCACACATCTACGTGGACACTACCAAAGCGTGGGCGCACGTATACGCGGGTAACACGAGCGTGGAACACACATATGTGACCATACATCTACGAGGGTTCTACACAAGCGTGGAGCACACATATATGAGCACACATATATGAGCGCGCATACACGCTGGTGACACAAGCGCGCGGACGCGGTGCACGCGAGGAGGACAGAGGCGAAAAAGCGGTGTACTCGTTCGCCGTGAACAGGGGGCGGACAGGGGCGCGGGGGGGATCGGTGGAGGGGGGGGGGGCGGCGGGAGACGCGGTAAAAGGTGCAGGGGGTGGGCGAGCCGGGCTACTCTGTCCACAAGCGGGCGACTGTGCACACGCCTAAAAGGGTTTTCGTTAGATTTCATTTCACACCCAATTACCTGACACACATTGGGCAGAGGAGCAGAGAGAGAGAGAGAGAGGAGAGGGAGAGCGAGAAGAGCGCGCGTCACAGGCCGAAGAGATACGCGGTTGCGATGTAAAAATATAGAGAACGCGGGGGTGGCGTGACACGCGCCGTTTCATCCGAGCTAAGGAAGAGTGCCTCGACGGGGTAGTTTTCTGCATGTGTTCGGACACGTGCGTCAGTCGAGACAATATATATTCGACGGGGAAACTCTGAGAAACTCTGCGAAAGTCTATGGGGGTGAGTTCTCAAATTAAATATATACTGGTTGCGGGATTTATTACAATTAAATTGAAACCGATAAAATTGAAACAATTCTTATTTATACTGTTAGAGATTGTTGAAAATAGTGCAAGGAATTAATCTGTACACCTTGTATTATAACTAGTACACGATCTTGAACCCTTATTGTATTACTAACACTCTGTAATTAATGTGTTACTGTCTATGTTCGTGCTCTATATTTAAAAGAATTTATCTACTTTAATATTTAATTTAATTTAATTTAATTTAGGCTGGATAGGTTGCTAATTTCATGCAAATGTACGAATTTATATATATAATGTACGATTAGTACAAGTAGCTTTTTTGGCATTTCCTCTATTTTTCGCCAATTGCATATTAACCCCATGCACTATAATAAGCACTACACCCTTACCACTATAATAACGAGTCAGACTCGTGGCGAACGTTTCACGCACGATTCTACCAATATGAATCATCTTGTATAATCTCATAACATCAAGAAAATAATTAAAAACGAAACAGTCGTAATCAACGTAGCTCAATTAGACGTAATAGTTGCAAAGGGTTAAATCTAAGCCTTCGACGTTTGAAAGAGCTGAACAAACGCAATAAAATTGTCAACTGTTACGTAAAATATAGCTGAAAATACAGAAATAATGCTTTCTTAATATATCGGTGACTAGAGCCTCGCCCTACACGAAATCACTATAACAATATAACAATCGTAGTATGAACGTAACCATAACGAAACGCGAGATCTCGCAACAAAGCTATATCTTCGTGTGAAATAACTCTCGCTGCAGAAAGGATACGGATCGAAGCTTAGCTCTCTTAGCAGTCGTCGCGAGTAGCGAATTGACTGCTCAAGGTGCCACTCGCCCGTGACAGGTACAAGCCGATGGTACAGCCAATGGTGCAGCCTTCATAGAAATCCGGTGTAAGAGATTCGAGTAGATTTAATCATCGTCTACACGGTTGCCATCGGTGCCAAGGATCGGAATCGTTAAGATAAACGGCGAGATATTTAACAGGGGAACGTCGATCAATTAATCGCCGATTAATATTAATCGGCTGCGCAACATTGATCGGCGATTAATATTAGGCCTCGGCGAAAATGCCAATTTGCGGTTAATTACTTAATCGGTGGCTGGCGGCGCGGACGACGGTCTCTCGGTTCGGCAAAGGAGCAAAACCTGTTTCTCGGCCGCGAACGTACGAGGAGAGACACACGCCGCTGTATCGGTTCGAATCGTGTTCCGTTACGTGTTTCTCAAGTTCACGACGGCAATAAAGTCCGATGCTAAGTTACTCCGCGGGACCAGTTAAGTTCGCATTCTTACAATTAGCGGCGGCGTTCCCGCGGCCGCGATTGCGTAAGCGCGCCATTTTTACGGCGCCTCGCGAACGATAACGCGGCCGCTACGCGGAAAACCTTCGGTTAACGGCCAACGATGATGCTGCTTGGCATTCCAATCTTTTTTCGAAACTGTTGCTCGCGTCGTTCTCATTGTTTTAACACGTTCGCGGCGCTTTGTTTTAGCTTTGAATTTTCGATCGTGGCGCGAGTGTGTCGATGGATCTAATCAATAAATTATAGCATTGTCGAAGTAATACAATTTACGAATTTAATTAATTATAATATTGTTAGATAATGATATAGTTATTTATGTTAAAAGAGGAAGATATCGCCGTGGGGTATAATTACTAATTTAAATATTAATCCTTGGCAACTTTGAGGATTGCTAAAATTATTCTACCATGTTCCATAATAATTTTTGTAAGTTTAGATTTAAAAAATTGTTAACTAGCGAAAGTGCACTTTATTGCACAGAATAGAAATACTATGATCCAGAAAAATTATTCCACATTTAAAATTCAATTGGCTTCGAGAGCAAAGGGTTAAAGTGATCACTAATAACATAACATAATCGACGAGACTTCGAATTAAATTAAAAAGCGAACCTGTCATTATCGTCTTCGAAAACGCTAACATTTATTGTTATAATATAAATGATTCTGAACTGAGAATCAGTACCAAGTGAACATAACCTAGCTAGCACAAATATTAAACGAAAATCCTACCATATAGATAATATTACTCAATTAATTATACTCAACGAATTTCCCCCTTTTCTCAGCTAAAATTCTCCCCTTTTCTCACGCGCCTCAGAAATAGATAAAACAATGGAATGAACGCAGACACGACTAGACCGATCCGAAGCACCGATTCGATCCATTGGCGTCTAACAATGGGGGTGCAGAGCGTTTAGTATCATGTTCGAGGGAAGTTATTTACGATCAAAGGGACAAGCATAATTTTGTCGAATAATTAGGCATTATCGAACTTGATTAAGTGCGTAGATCCACGGCGCGAAGCCGTATATATACATGCATACATCGGACCTCGTCGAGTACAAAGGCGTCGATGTAGGTCGAGTAGGTTGTAAATCAAGGGTTTGCGCGCTGAACGTTTATCGCGTTTAAAGTCCATTTCCTGTCTTCGCGGTGATCTGTAACAGCATAAGCATTTAAACGCTACGGCAACGATCACGGCTTAAGATTACGGTAATAGTGGCACGGGAGGATTTTCTTTAACAATAGTACACGAAGCTTTTCTTTAACGGCGTCACACGAGGCTTTTCTTTAACAGCAACGCACGAGGCTGCTCTTTAACAGCTCGTGGAGATTTAAGGGTAGTTTTCGATATGCGGCGACGGGAATTTTTATTTTTTTTATTAATTATATAAATGAGCATTTTAAAAACATTTTTGCTCTAATATGCTCTGATAGTAGTACAATATTTTATAATATTTTATAGTTGCCTGAAATATTATTTGACGACGTTCTAACAGTATATAGTATACGTTTAACAGTATAGGGTTAACAGTACAGGGTTAACAATTTTCTGAGCATAAGTAAATTAGATAAAAATTATTTTAAACCATGACATGATAATTCTTAGTGGCGCCAAAGGGTTAAGTGCAACAGCTTCCATATTTATTACTTTTAACGAGCCTGACTCGTTATTATAGTGCAAGAGGTTAATCCGGATTTTGTTGCATTATATTGTAGATTCATGGATAAAGCATTTCTCGAAGAGGCATTTCGCTGCTTAAAATATTGTTCCAAATAACAACCAACCCCTTCTCGTTTAAATCAAACGTGTATCAGCTCAAAGCGTTCGTCTCTTAGGGTTATTTAAATTAATGACGGTAGATTGAATTTAAAACACCTCTCTAGCCCGGGACCAGTCAAACACAATTTCCCTGATCAGCTCTCCGTGGGGCAGGGTTCTACGCCGGCTAGCAACAGAAGGGTCAATCAACTCGGAACACGGTTGACCCGAGCGCCGGTTGTTCCGCTTTGAAATGACTCGGTTCGAATGATCTGGCCGTGCTTCCGATTAGAATGATCAAGACTTGGCCATGCTTTCGATTGAAATGATATGAACTTGGTCATGCTTTTGCTTGGAATGATCTGGTCATGCTTTTGCTTGGAATGATCTGGCCATGCTTTCGATTAGAATGACCCGGCCATGCTTTGATCGCGATAAGTATGCCTGGGAATTTGGCGAGGAAGCCGAGTAATCGCGTAGTCCGGCGAACGTTCCGCTCGAGGATCTTCACGACATAACGACGCGGCGGCGGTAAGAGAGGCGCAGAAGCAGAGAAAAGAGCGACGGGAGCATCAGTGGCAATAGCAGGAACAGCGGCAAAGGAATAATTCTCCGTGTTTCCGAGGAACGCGTTTCGAATTACCGGCGGATCGCGTTGCATTCTGTCCGTCGCGCTTCGCTAGCACCGAGCAAATCTAATTCCTTTCGGACTCTCGGTGCCGATCCACCTTCCTCCTCGCCTCCCCTTTTCTTCCCCGCCTTCCTCTCGCTTTGTTTTCCCAGCCGGGACTACCTATCCTCTTTCTTCCTCTTCCGATGTTCTTCTCTGTCTTTTTTACTCTGGTTTTCTCCGTCTTTCTTCCTCTGGTTTTTTCTGTCTTTTTTACTCTGGTTCTCTCTGTCTTTCTTCCACTGTTCTTCTCTCTTTCAATTGCTCTTTCTTCCTGTGTTTTTCTCTCTTTCTCTCTGTTCTTCTATCTTTGTTATTCTTCTTCTATTTTTCTCTCTTGCTTCTTTTTGCTTTTCTCTCTCTTTCTTCCTCTATTTTTCTCTGTTTTTCTCCCCCTGGTTTTCTCTTTCTTTCTTCCTCTATTTTTCTCTGTTTCTCCCTTTGGTTTTCTCTCGTTCTTTCTGCCTTTCTTCCTCTATTTTTCTCTGTCTTTTTTCCTCCATTTTATTCGCTGTCTTTCTTCCTCTATTTTTCTCTCTGTCTCTCTGCCTTTCTTCCTCTATTTTTCTCTCTTCCTCCATGTGGTTTTCTCTCTTTCTCTTTGCCTTTCTTCTTCTACTTTTCTCTGTCTTGGGCCCCCCTGGTTTTCTCTCTTTCTCTCTTTCTTTCTGCCTTTCTTCCTCTATTTTTCTCTGTCCTTTTTCCTCCATTTTATTCGCTGTCTTTCTTCCTCTATTTTTCTCTCTGTCTCTCTGCCTTTCTTCCTCTATTTTTCTCTCTTCCTCCATGTGGTCTTCTCTCTTTCTCTTTGCCTTTCTTCTTCTATTTTTCTCTGTCTTGGGCCCTCTGGTTTTCTCTTTCTTTCTTCTTCTATTTTTCTCTCTTTCTCCTTTTGATTTTCTCCCACTTTCTTCCTCTATTTTTCTGTGTTTCTCTCTTTGGTTATCCTTCTCTTCCTCCCTCTATTTTTCTCTCTCCCTCCTTCTAATTTTCTCTCTCCCTCCTTCTATTTTCCTCTTCCTCCACTCTTCTCGCCTAGGTTTCCTTCTTCGTCCTCCGGCTTCCTTCTTCGTCCTCCAGCTTCCGTTTTCTCCGCATCTATCCGGCCAGCTCTTTGTCCCCCCGATCGTCTTTTCTCTTAACTTTCTGTCCCGATCCGCTCGCCGTCCTCCTCCGGTGCGGTCCTCTCCTTCGTGGTCTTTCTCCTTCGATCGCGTTCTCTCTCGCTCTTATCCGCTACTGGGTACGTCGTCTCATTGTTCCCCGCGAACTGTGTACTTTCCCTTGGACCTCCCCCCCCTCTCTCTCTTTGGTCTTCCCGTCGTCGTCGTCGTCCTGCTACTTTCTTTCTTATCCGTTCCGATCCTAACCGGGTCTCCTCCTCCCTCCTCCCTCCTCCTCCTCCTCCTCCACCGTATATTTCACTTCCGTTCAGCCGGCCAGATTTCGCGGGATTCTCCAGGGAGGAGACGTCGAATCTACGGATCGATTGGCGTGTACCTTTTAGCGCGCGACGTTGCTCCTTCCTCCCGGGAAATCCGCGCCCCGAATGCTCGATATTATCTCCGTCTCGGAGAATTCTAAGGGCGAGCCTAGTTGCCGAGGTTTTCGCCGTGTCCCTTCGCAGAGCCCTTCCTCCGTGTTCTCGAGTCCGTTAGTCTGTTCGTCTGTGCTTATGTTTCTCTGTGGCTTGGGTTCTTCGTCTCTCTGTTTTTCTTCGCTCTTTCTTTGTATCTTAGGTTCTTCGTCTCTCTGTTTTGCTACTCTCTTTCTCTCTCTTTTCTCTCTTCTTCTATCTCTGTCTTTTTCGCTTCGTTTCTCTGTCTTACTATTCCCTTTCTCTATATTTTACTTTCTTCTTCTGTCTGTCTTTTCCGCTTCGTTTCTCTGTCTTTTTTGCTTCGTTTCTCTGTCTTTTTCGCTTCGTTTCTCTGTCTTACTACTCCCTTTCTCTATATCTTACTTTCTTCTTCTGTCTGTCTTTTTTGCTTCGTTTCTCTCTCTTGCTATATTCCTCTATTTCTATCTTTCTCTATATCTTAGTTTTTTCGTCTCTCTGTCTTACTACTCTCTTTCTCTCTCTTTTACTCTCTTCTTCTATCTCTGTATTTTTTTTACAGTTTCTCTGTCTTTTTCGCTTCGTTTCTCTGTCTTACTACTCCCTTTCTCTATATCTTACTTTCTTCTTCTGTCTGTCTTTTTTGCTTCGTTTCTCTCTCTTGCTATATTCCTCTATTTCTATCTTTGTCTATATCTCAGTTTTTTCGTTTCTCCGTCTTACTACTCTCTTTCTCTCTTCATCTCTCTGTTACTCCTTACCCCTGTCCCTTATTCCTCTTCCTCCGTCTTTCTCTATATCGTTCTCTCTCTTTCTCCATATCTTCCTCCGTCTCTCTCTCTCTCTCTCTCTCATACTCGTCGGCGAATCCACGGCGCGCCGACCTCGGCCGCGCGACCCACGATTTACGACCGGTCCGAATCGAAACGGGCGTCCGCGCGGACTGCATTCATTTCGAAATTGCTGCCGTTCGAACGAAGGTAACCGGGACAGTGTAGGGGGGTAGCAGGAGGGTGGTAGTAGTAGCAGGAGGAGGAGGAAGGATGGGGGAGGGGGGAAGGGAAGGGTCGGATGAAGCGGAATTTCCGCAGCGATCGAAGTCGACGGTTGTATTGATTGCCGCTAAGTAAGACGATTAATGAAAGCCGGGCCGCGCGCCCCGCCGTTCTATCGCGCGGGGAACACACCCGGGGTAATTTTCTCTTAATTGAAAATGCGAGGCCGCTACGGGGACGCGCCGGCCGCGGGAACGTGCAAACGCCCGCGCGCGCGCCACGCTTTTCGTAAGCGGCCCCGTGACGTTTTTATTTCGCGGTCACCGAATTGGTCATCGAGTTTCCATCAGGGTTTTAGGGACGACTTTAAGATCGAGGCGTTCGCGGCAGCGGAATCGAGAGAGTTTTCGCTCTGTTTCAACCCTTTGAGGTCCAAAGGCTACGGAGATGTAATATAGAAAAATAAATGGTGTAGAGAATAAATTGTCTTGGTAGGGACAAACATTTAGCTGTTATTTTATTTTATTCATTTATTAGCATTTTATCATAGTATTTATTATATTTATTATAGTATTGATTTATTAATTATAATAGAAGTTCTTTATTCGCTTACATTGAGCCACTCGAACCACTCGCTACAGTATTAAGTTCCTTTATTCGAACAACTAGCACCATCTTAATTTAAAAAAATCCATAAATAAGTCTCCACGGACAAATTTCCAAACCAATTACGCTTCAACGAAACCGTAAAAAGAACAAATCAATTTTTCCAAAAGCCGCCCCGAATTTTTTCATTCGCACCGCCCCGTAAGTAACTCTGCCGAGAAACAAGCGAGCAATCGGCGATCCCCATTGTCTGAACCCGGCCATTTCCAAACAGCGATATATCCCGGCTCGCCTAAATGGGTTAGAGCCGTAGAAGAATCGAAAGACCCGCATTAAGGAAAGCGCCCCTTCCCCTTCCCCTGCCCCCCACCCCCTTCGTCCCATCTCCTCCTATCCGATTCCTTCCGCGACATTATTTTTCGGGGGCGTCGCGACACGCAGCGGGTCTCGACGCCAGAAGATAATCTCGGTCCCACGGAGCGCAGTCACATTTTCGTGAGCTCCTCCCCTCCATCGTGTCCCCGCGATCTATCTGTTCCATCTCTCGTCTCTTCTTCTTCTATTTTTTTTTTCTTCGTCCTCGCCGCTAAGTAAACGGACGCCCCGGAACGACACGTTCCCAGACTGCCGTCTCCAGCCGACTTTGCACACGCAGCGGAGGAAGGAGACGCAACGGCGCCACGTAGACGCACCCCGCCTTCGATCGGATTCCTCTCGTCCTCCTCCACTTACGTTGCAGGAATTCCTTCCTTCCTTCCTTCCTTCCTTCCTTTCCTTCCGTCCTTCCTTCCTTCCTTCTTAGTCGAGGCCGAGAAACGTCACCCCGGCGGCCGGGGGAGGGGGGGAGGGGGCAGCTCGCTTTCGGGGAAGCCGCGCAGTCGAAAATCCGCCCGGCCGTAGAGACCGCCGCACAGAAAATGCATCGCTGGCTTAATTGCCGTTTCAGAGGCGAATTCATCCGGCGTTCCGCCGGCTACCTAATCGGAGAAAGATTTCTTTCCTCTATTCCATTTGTTCTTTCCGACCTCTTTTTCCTTCCCCTTCCAACCCCCCATCCCCTCCTCTCCACCCTCTCACTCTTTTTCTCTCTCTCTCTTACTCTGTCTTATTTTCTCTTACAATCTCTTCCTCTCTCTTTTATTTTCTGACTTCTACTCTCTCTCTCTCTCTCTTATTCTCTGACTCTTACTCTCTTTTATTCTCTAACTCTTCCTTTCCACTTGGTTTTATCACTCTTTCTTTCCATCCAGTTCTCCACCTCTCTCTCTCTCTCTCTCTCTCTCTCACTCTTTTTCTCTTTCTCTTTCTCCCTCTCCCTCCCTCTCTCTCTCTCTCTCCCTCTCTCTGGTCGGTTCGAGTAAACTTAGTAAATCAAGGGGAATCGGCAGATGGGAATTTTCGAGGGAATTTTTCCCTTCTCTTTCTCTCTCTCTCTTTCTGCGCGCGGCCACGGTCCGCCAGCTCCGTAAAGTTTTCAAGAAAGACGTTCGCGGATACGGCCTTTTGCGGATTTCTGCGAGTCCTATGGTTTACTCGGCCGCACTCCCGTGCACTTTTTCTTCTTCGACGCCGGATGGATTAACGCGTTTCGCTTCAATAGGGATCCTCCTCCTCCTCCTCATCCTCCTTCTAGCTCTCGTCTCTTCGTGTTAGAACGTGTTTAGTCGTGTTTTGGGGTTAGGTTTTTTGTTTAAGATACTTTTAGGAGGATGTTAAATGGATCTGGAAGGTGGAAGTATTTTTTATTGAGATGTGGTAGGGAGAATTATTTTAATGAAGATTATAAGGTGATTTGGATGTTGAGGGGTGGAAGAGGGCGACAGTTTTCAATATGGCGTCAATTTTTTGGAAGTGGAGCGCGCGATTTTTTTTAAGACGGTAGAGAGACTAGTTTGGTTTTTAAATAATTCTTCTTCGATTTTTATCCCAATTAAAGCGATGGAATGAAAGGAGAATTGTGTATAGAACTTTGTTATTATTTTGGAGAAATATTACCGAGAGCTGTAATTAAATTAATATTTCAAGAATTATTCAAAACAGTCTCAATTACAAATTCCAGTTTTTTAAAATTGAAGTTGGCGATTTGTTATAGACAATAGAGAGACTAATCTGTTTATTAAATAATTCTTCCTCGATTTTTCTAGCAGTTAAAATAATAAAAAGAAGAATCGTGTATATAACACAATTTTAGAGAAAAATGTTCCGAGAGCTGTAATTAATATTATTCGAAATAATTTCATTTACAAATTCCAAGTTTTTGCCATTGAAGTTGACGATTTGTTATAGACTATAGAGAGTCTAGTCTGGTCTTTAAATAAATTCTTTTTCGATTTTTCTATTAATTAAAATGATAGCTGTGACGCTCCAACATTAATACTTCAGCATTCAAGTACATCCATTCATGGAATATACTACATTCTTACTTACACATTAACGTTCCGCCACTTTTAAGAAATGATACCAATTGAAAAATGCCAACAACCGTGAATAAAATCGTACGTGAAAGGGTTAATATATAGCGACAGCAGCACGTGTAAGTCCGCGAAACGGACATCGAAAGCAGTCACAAGCTGTTCCCGCGTATAAATCCGGCTCTCCTGGAACGCGCGGTCTGACATTTGTCGTCAGCGGTGCCAACCTGAGACCATCCTCGCGCGGCCAACCAAAAGAGAGAGAGAGAGAGAGAGAGAGAGAGAGAGAGAGCGCTATGGCAGCAGCATTTCTGTATCTGTACACTATATACACTGTAATACCAAGCCTCGAACACCGTGCGTATAGCCGGAACTCGCGACGCTTCCCGGAACCGTAGCACGCCCCGCGCCGTTTCTGCTTGCGGCGCGTTTTGCTTGGGAGCACGCTCGAACAGAGATCTGGTATCTAATAACGCGATCCTCCGGCCTCTTTCTCTCCCCCCTCCCCCCACCTCTCTCTTTCTCTTCCTTTTCCACGACAACGTCCACCCCTGTTCCATTATCCGGCGCGACTACCTTTCTCACGACGATGACGCTCGATTTTCGACGTTGCTCATTGTGCTGAACATGATCTCGTTTAATTCTTTTACCGGTCTCTCTGTGGCCGCTTCGCTGAAACCCGCCGCTTCGCCGGGAAGAACGGAATCGTTCAGCAAATGAAGGATGGTGAATCGAGGCTAGTATGACGGTGTCCAATGTCTTAGTGATTTTTATTTATTTATTTTTTATTTTTGGTTTGCTTTACGTTAATAATTGAGGTATTTTAGTGATTATTTCTGTCAGCTGCTCTGGGTACTGGATACCGATATGTATGTATTGTACAGTGTGTAGAGATTATTTATATATAGTAGTATATAGTGTATGTTATGCTGTATATTGTAGATTATACTGTATAGTGGATACTGTGTTGTATATTGTATAATATATTGTACATTCTACTGTATGCTTTATATTCTATATTATATTATATAGTGGATACTATGTTGTACATTGCATACTATATTGTATACTATATTGTATACTGTAGATTTTACTATGTGCTTCAGATTCTATATTATACTGTACACAGTACATTTTACTGTATACTTCATATTCTATATTATATTATATAGTGGATACTGTGTTGTACATTGCATACCATATTGTATACTATATTGTATACTGTAGATTTTACTGTGTGCTTCAGATTCTATATTATACTGTATACTGTACATTTTATTGTATACTTCATATACTATATTATATTATATGTATAGTGGATACTGTGTTCTACATTGTATACTATATTGTATACTGTAGATTTTACTGTGTGCTTCATATTCTATATTATACTGTATACTGTACATTGTACTGTATGCTCTATACTCTACATTTTTCTGTATGCTGTATATTGTACTATATGCTCTTTATTCTATATTAAACTGTATACTGTATATTATATTATATGCTCTATATTATACTCTACACTGTACGTTACTGTCTACTACTATATATATTATATTGAATACTGTATACTATGTTGTGTACTGTATACTGTCGTGTACATTTATACCATAATGTAAATTATACAGTGTACTGTATACTATACTGTGAAGTGCATGCTACAGTAGTAGCAACAGCAATAGAATCAATCCAAAAAATTACAATTACTAACTGTAAAAATTTGTTTTCTATCAAAATTACTTCTAACTTGAATTTCAATGCCTATAAGAAAAATTGAAAGAACCATATGGTTTAATAAAAATTCCGAAATATATCAATCCAAGCGTAGATTAATTAAGCCATCTACCTGGCTTCGGTATTAAAACGAAATTCAACTAACAATGCCGTGGACAAGGCGTTAACAGAAAAATAGAAGAGTCAATCTCGCGGCGACGGCGTGACAGAGCGAAGCGAGACGACGAGCCGCATAAAAGAAGCAAGCGCAATCCGGCGACCCAAATATCTTTCGGCATCAAGCTACACATCTGCCGCTGTGCGCGCGGCGACGGCCAATATCCCGTCAAATAAAATGCAACCACGTCCAGACGTCGACAAGAATGAACGGAGCAAATAGAGAGACCACCAGCCGGAGGAGAGAGAGAGAGAGAGAGAGAGAGAGAGCCGGGGAAATCTCCGCTTTTCAATATTCATCGAATCACCGCCGATTAATCGACCGCCGATAATCTTCCAATCTCGTGTCACACTGCGAAAGAGAGACTCCCTTTTTTCCCTCCCTCTGGCGGCGTTCGAGACAGGGGAAAAGGGATCGCGGAACGGTATCACGGGCGACCCTCGGAATCGCGGATATACGGGATCGATAATTCTCTCTTTTTCTTTTCCTTTTTTTTTTTACGTGGCTCGAGAATCGAAGCTCCGGGGAAAAACGCAATCGAATCGCCCTTTTCGATTCACTTAACCGCGCCGGTATTAACTCACGTAACGTATTATGTCTGGGATGTAAATATACAGTAAAGTATCTTTACGAGCATTCTCCGCAAGTTCGCTCTTATCCGGCCGATAAAATTTACAGCGTCTGGCGGCGGCCTTCCGCGAGACGCACGGACACCACGTGCGCAAACGGGAGAAACGCGCGCGCGCGCGTTCACGGCAGCTTGCATCCACTTGCGTTCGCGTGCAGACGACGCCGCCGTCGTTTCCATCCCCCTTAGACTTCGGCGAAACCGTCTCGTCCGCCGCGACCGAACTGTTGTTTTTTAACCCGCCCGAGGGCTGCGACACGCGTTAAACAACGACGGACGCGCCATTTTTGATATATATTATTGTTTATGAACATCGTGATGGAGATGTTAAAGCTACCGTGATTATGTTTGTTAGAGGATCTTGTTGCATTTATTAGATTTAGTCCTTGCGCGAGATTTAACCCTCCGCAGTCGAAGCCATTTTAACTATAAATATGAAATAACCTTAACAATTTGTGAGGCAGATATAATATTAATATAATATAAAATTGAGAAATTCGAAAGGGTGGTAGAAAATCAATTTTGGCAGATAATTGTCTCGCTAAATGGATAATGGTATATAACGAATACAAATATAATATATTATATAATAATAGAAGTACGTTTTATAGAGCAAAGTCTCTACTTTATTCTGTACTAATTGATTTTTTCTATAGAAATTTGACGGAGGTTAAATATCGTAAGAGAAACCATGCATCCTATACCTCAAACATTGTTAAACTTCAAAATATCATAACTCTGTTAAGAAAAATCGTACGACCATGCGGCTTAGCTTGTTTTATAGGGCGAAGACTCTATTTTAATTTAGGGTAATTGATTTTACTATAGAAATTTGGCAGAGACTAAAGATCGTAGGAGAAGCGATGCTTCCCACACTTAAAATATTGTTAAACTTTAAAAAATTATAACTCTGCTAAAAAAAATTGTGCAATAATGAAAATTAGCAGGTTTTATAGAGCAAAGTCTCCTCTTTAATTTGCACTACTTGGTTGTTAATGTAGCATTTCGAGGGGGACCAGAAATGATCGAAAAGCCAGGAGATATAAATCACATCATGGATCTGTCTAAAATAGCCAGTGATAAAATAGGGAAAATTCAAATTATTGCAACTTTGTTAAAAAAAATCGTACAACCATGCGGCTTAGCTTGTTTTAAAGGACAAAGTCTCTACTTTAATCTGTACTAATTGATTTTTACTATAAAAATTTGGCGGAGGTGAATCGTCATGGAAGAAGCGATGCTTCCTATATTTAAAATATTGTTAAAGTTCGAAATATCATAACTCTGTTAAAAAAAATCGTAGTACCATGAGGCTTAGCTTGTTTTATAGAGCAAAGTCTCTACTTTAATTCTTAGTAATTGATTTTTGCTATAAAAATTTGGTGGAGATTAAACATCACAGGAAAAGCGAGACTTTCTGTAATTTTTGACAAATATTCGTCACGCTAAATGAATAATTGTACATAAAGAATATAATTATAATATATTACATAATAATATAAGTACGTATATCAAGAAATAAATCAAATCAATTTTTTTACGTGAAATTGAAAATTTATCAAATCAATGCGCTTCGGAATCCTAATATTAAACAGCCGATTAAATAATCCATTAAATAGTCCGTTAAATAAAATAGCGCAACAAACAGTCCATTTTATTTTAGCTGCTATATACTCTACCACATCCTATTGTATTTTTGCAAAGCAGTATTCCGAATCAATTATTAATATCGTTTGTCCCAAGAGCGAAGTCAGCGATGGCTCGTAATCTAACGAATTTAAATATAAATCTGGCGGACCTATAAATATTTGAGGGGATTTCTTGGATCCGCTCGAGCCGGGAAATCTATGCTGGAAGAGCGTGATTGGCCCGCCGAGCATAATTAACTCAACCCAGAAATGAAAAATAAAACGCTTAGACATGCGTGGATATTGAAATCTAATTCCGTTTGGTCCGCGACACGTCACTTTTACGTTTTATTTGGGCTCAGCCGCATAATGAAGCGAACGAACCACTCGAGCCGCATTTACTCCAACCCATTTAACTCACTCTTTCGTTCTTGCGGAGAGCCAGGTACCATTCAACTCAGGACAGTCACCTTAGCCCCGGCACGAAGCGTTCCGAACCGATGAGAAGTTAATTCTGCGTTATTCGTTTACGTATTGAACGCTAAAGATACGCTTCTTGTAATGCGATTTCTTTCAAACGGAGCATCACATTTATATAGTTGTTTGTTAAGCGTTTTCACCGCGATGTCTTTAACCGGAATTCAGGTCGCTTTTCCAATGCGAATGATGGAAAACCTCAAAGTAGTCTAACTATTTCTACAGCACTTTTTCCATTGCAATTTTCCATCGCAACCCCCAATTTCTTTTTATATCAATTTATGCCGGAAAGTAAAATTTGGTAATAGAATTATTTTTCTATAATTATAGTTGAAAGATTAAGCCATCGTATTCGTCGTCGTTCCCGGTGCTCGCCAGATTTAGCCTTAATAAATAAACCACGCATATCGGACGAGCTCGTTCGAAATTTGTCGAAATCGCGAGACGTGTTTCATGGAAAACACGTCGACGAATTCTTTTCCGAAAACGAACATCCGGTAGCAGGGACCGGACTACTAATTTCTCCGGCGTGGAAATATCGTCGGATGGATAATACATATATATGAGAGAGACTATATGTGTATATATATATAGTCGAGGGAAGAAGAGATGCGCCGTCTGGACCGTTGCGGAATATTTTACATTACGCTCGCCCCCCGGGAGCGTTCGATTATAAATATATCGGTCTACAGGTTGACCGCGCGCCGGTGGTCTGATCACCGATGCTGAACGGAAATACAATTATCGGCGAGATAAAACGGGGCGAAACGGTGACAGGGCTGGAAATCGGATGGCTGAAATATGCAACGCGGCCCGAGGTAATGGAAGAAACGGGGGAGGAGGACGGGGGAGAGAGCGCGGACGCGGAGAATGCAGAAATCGGAATGTACCCCGCGGGATACTCGACGATGGAACGGATCGTCTCTCGCTATTTAATTACGTATTTCGCGAAGTTACGCGAACGCCGACACTGACGTACTCTCTCTCTCTCTCTCTCTCTCGCTCTCTCTTTCTCTCTCGACCAGGCAAAACCAGCCCCTCTCGATCCGCTGCCACTCTTCGGCATCGACCGCCTGTTTGTTCCTATCAATCTTTCAGAACCGGTTACTTTTCACAAATTCGTCGCGTCCGTGTCCCCGATTTTCGGCGACGGGGGCTCGTCGAATGGTGGAGACTTTCGGACACGTCGGACGGCTTTTAATAATAATAAACGATAACGCGGGTTGGTAACGCGATGGAACGCGACGAAATTTTTATTAAAAATGAAAGAGGGGTGGTGGTCGATGGGTGGACATTTTTAATGTTTGGAAATTTTGGACAAAGGGAAGCGAGGTTTACAAGGTGCATTGATTTTTTTTCGAATTAATTTTTACTATAGAAATTTTACGGAGATCAAATATTGTAGGAAAAGCGATGCTTTCTCTGCTACAAATATTATTATAATTCAAAAAATCATAACTCTGTTCGATGGAAATATATAATAATAAAAATTGGCGTGGTTTATAGAGCAAAGTCTGCTCTTTAATTTGCACTAATTGGTTGTTGCACTAGCATTTCGAGGGAGAGCAGAAATGATTGAAAAGCCAAGAGATCCAAATCACTTCGTGGACACGTCGAAAATAGCCAGTGATAAAATAGGGAAAATTCAAATTATTGCAACTTTGTTAAAAAAAATCGGACAACTATGCGGCTTAGCTTGTTTTATAGGGCAGAGTCTCTACTTTAATTGCTAGTAATTGATTTTTACTATAGAAATTTGGCGGAGGTAAAATATCTTAGGAGAAGCGGTGTTTCCTATACCTCAAACATTGTTAAACTTCAAAATGTCATAACTCTGTTAAGAAAAATCGTACAACCATGCGGCTTAGCTTGTTTTATAGGGCAAAGTCTCTACTTTAATTGCTAGTAATTGATTTTTACTATAGAAATTTGGCGGAGGTAAAATAGCTTAGGAGAAGCGATGCTTCCTATACCTAAAACATTGTTAAACTTCGAAATATCATAAATTTGTTAAAAAAAATTGTACAATAATGGAAATTAGCAGGATTTATAGAGCAAAGTCTGCTCTTTAATTTGCACTACTTGGTTGCTGCAATAGCATTTCAAGAGAGAGCAGGGATTATTGAAAAGCCAAGAGATCCAAATCACGTCGTGGTCACGTCGAAAATAGCCAGTGATAAAATAGGGAAAATTAAAATTATTGCAACTTTGATAAAAAAAATCGTACAACCACGCGGCTCAGCTTGTTTTATAGGACAAAGTCTCTACTTTAATTCGTACTAATTGATATTTACTATAAAAATTTGGCGGTGCTCAAATATCGTAGGAGAATCCATGCTTCTTATACTAAAAAGTAGCTAAATATTTGAGGTTTGCTTCGCACCCCCTAAAACCTACTTATTTATACACGCAGTATAGAGCGGCCATTTTCAGAAAGAAAGTATAATTTTTCAGGGACGGTCGGAACATCCTCCTTTTTCCATTTCCCCTACAGAGAGCGAAGGATGCAGTTAAGGGCTACGCTTTCGAGTCTCCCGAATTTACGCGCGCAATAGATTTTTACGGTGGGCAAAAACGAGCCTGGCTAGCGTGCGCGGCACTATTGTTCCCGGTGTGTCCCGTGCTCGTAGGATTAAAGCATTATCTTGAGACCGCGACACCTGGCCTCGATTAGCTCGATTTCGCTGCTCGTTCGCGCGCGTTCTCTCGGCGAAGTCGCGGAATCGTTGGTGCGCACGTGAGGACGCGCGGCGTTCGCGCGGAAAAAAAAGAGCGGAACACGCGGGCTTGCAGAATAATGCCGTGATGCGAACGAGGAATAGAACGATGCAGCCTGCACTTTGTACTTGTACTTGTATTTGCGCGTGTGTGTGTGTGTGTCGGATAGCGCGAAGTGAATCATGCAATTCGAGCAACCCGTGACTGCTACCCCTTCGTTCAAGATGACTCAAAATGTCGGATCGCTGGAAAATGAATGGCTACGCGAAGGGTAGCGATCACCGTTCCTTTAATTTTCACGTAGAGGCCGTTCGCATAATTGCCGTGTGCAGTTGGAACGATATCGCGAGACTGCATCGAAATATTTATTTACTGTTTGCGATCGTGATCGACGCCGCACGCGGTCACTCACGTGTCCCCGAAGCGATTAACACGTTCACCGCCCCTTCGTGGAGGGCGCGCTTGTTTTTTATTTGAAAGCGATCTTATGCCGTGATTTATACTATTCAGGTTATTTATTTGTTATTACTTATTCAGTTGTAGTTACTTATTCATTCTTGTAACTCTTATTAGGGACTAGGTTGATATTTAAAAATTTTTCTTTTTTAAACGAGACCTCGAAGATAAACAATATTTAAATAAACAATATTTATAAACAATGTAATAAAATTTTATAGTATCTCACCGCTTCCAAATAATTTCCTCACCTCCCGCACACTTACCGCTACAACAGACCCTTGCAACGTCAGAAAATACTGAAATAAAAAGTAGACAACGCTTCATACCTAAAAGGGTTAAACGTCAGCTCGCCGACGAAGTCTCGTAACGCCCCGCTCTCGCTCGCCTATAATCCGTCATTCGACGATAGCCTGGTCATAAATCAATCGTCGCGGCGTATCTCAGAGAAAAACGCGAAGGCCCGAATCTTCGACCCGGTGACCCGGGAGGTCAAGCAGCAGCAGCCGACTCCGGGAATAAGGAAGTTCGCAAGTTTAATTCGTCGACGGGTAGGGGAATAACGTTTCGCTCATGGCCGGGGCCAGTGGAACCCGGGTGGCGCGCTTTCCAATCAATTGCTCGAATCGGGTCTATTAAATCACTGACCATTTCCCGGGATCAGGGTCGCGCAGTTCCTTCGCCATCCAATCATCAATTCCGTACGAAAAATCCCTTCGCCCGGTGGTTCCGGAATGAAGCTATCAATTTTCCATTCGCGGAGACGGAGGCGCGGGGCAGGGCGACGGCGGCAACGTGTCCCAAATAAAAAGAGAGAGAGAGGCGAACTGAGGGCGGCCACGTGCCGGAGTATTAGGTTGTCCCATAGGCTTGAACAATTTTCGAAAGAGGGCATAATGAGGCTTCCTGAGAGATGAAACAAGGTTAAAGAACAGAACGGTTCATATATAACATTATAAACAACAAATATCGTGTATTCATTTCGCACGAAAAAAAAGGGAAGAAACTTATAATGGAAGTCGAAATTAAAAAACGCGGAAAACCGTCGAGCGAAAAAAGGGTCGCGATCGCGAGCGAACGAACAAGCGAGGAAGCGAGCTAGACGGCGAGCGAGACTAGCGCGCGAGCGAGGTAGCGCGCGCGCGCCCAAAGGGAGAGGAAATTAATTGCAGCTCGGTCAATTTGGCATTCGTGATTCGCGGCGTAGTAAAGCCACGAATCCTCCGCTCCGGCGTTCGGGGGGCTGGCTTCTGAAAATGCGGCCTCGGGAAGCGAAGCAGAGCGGAGCCGTGGTGGCCGGGGCCGGGCGCGACGAGGGAGAGAGATATCGGACGGACCACCGCATTCCCGAAAAGCATTTGGCGACGTTGGAGAGAGAGGCGGCTCGATATTCGGGGTGCGGTTCCTAGGTCCGTAGGTCCTGGGTCTGCGTGAGAGCGGCGCGGAGCGAAGGGAAGCGGGAGTCAAGGCGGAAAAGGGACGGACGTCGAAAATGGAAGGAGGAAAGAGGGACGTGTGCGTGCGATTCCCTAAGCGCGCGCGCCAGCTTACACATACCTCGAAGAGACGGGCACACGTATACTTCCAACAGACGCATACACATACTTCTAACAGGCGCGTACGTATACATCGAAGAGACGCGTACACATACATCGTAGAGACGAGCGTACACACATACATCGAAGAGACGCGTACACGTACTTTGAAGAGACGAGCGTACACACATACATCGAAGAGGCGCGTACGAGCGCAGACGAGGGCGCACGCGAGCGCGAAGGCTCGCCACTGTAAGCTCTCTACGTGCATGCTACGTGCAGCTACGTGCGTGCTGCCGGGTCCGCGTGTGTGCGCGCATAACTCCGCACGTACGAGCACGTGTTTAGGGGGGTGAGAGTCGAATGTGTGCGTGCGCCCGCGTCTCTACGTGTGTCGTAACCGGTGGAAGAGGGTCGAAGAGGCGACGAGCCACGACAGAGAGACTCGAAGAGCGAGCGAGTAGAAGAACGACGGAGAGAGAAAGACAGAGAGAGAGAGAGGGGGGGGGGGGCTGAAGCCGAGGGGGCGTAGAGTGAGGTTGGTGGGTGGTGAGGCGGATTGCACGCGTTGTGCAGTGCGGTTAACGGCGTGTGCGTTGCGCCGACGGCCAACGACGCTGCTTTTCGAAAAGGGAAGAGCGAACGAGAAGCAGCAGCAGCAGCAGCAGCAGCAGCAGCAGCAGCAGCAGCAGCAGCAGCAGCAGTAGGTGGAGGAGGAGGAGGAGAAGGTGATGGCGACCAGGCGGACGGGGTGGTGTGGGCAGGGAGAGCCGGGCTCGGCGGGTGAGCGCGCGGGGGGGTTGGGTTAGCAGCTCCGACGGTAGCTAGCAGAAGCATCAGCATCAGCGTCAGCAGCACGAGTGAAAGCACAGAGGACGAAACTGAGCAGAAAGGGAGACGGAGAATGAGTAAGATAGGTAGGAGAACGCGAGAGTAGCCCCCGAAGAGAGAAGAGAGGAGAAGGAAGGAAGGAAGGAAGGACGCGGGCGTCTCGGCGTTCTGGCAGACGAACGCATCGATCCCAGGCGGGTCAAGCACGGAATCTGTCTCCGTCTCTCTCTCTTTCTATCCCGCCGCGACTTCCCATCCGCCTTTCCTCCTTTCTCTTTCTATTTCTCTTGCCCCTTCTGAGCCCTCCCCCCATCAGTCTCCACCTCAACCCCTTTTCCGCCTCTTCTCGCCACCAAACTCCGCGCGCCCGACCTCCCCAACCGCCCTAACCGCCCGACCACCCTGTACTACCCACCTCGCGCCTCCTTCTCCTCCTCTTCCCTATGCCACCCTTCGCCCACCCTCCGCGGCCCCTCCCCCTCGTCATCCACCTACACGACCACCCCCGACCCCCCGCCCTCCGGCCACCCCACGGCCCCTCTCAGACCGCCCTTCTCGCCGTTACTGCGCGCTCGCCCCCGCCAGACAAAGACAAATTACGCTGCATTTTCAGAGACCCAAAGAGCCCCACCGTCCTCTCTCCCTCTCTCTCTCTCTCTCTCTCTCTCTCTACCTGCCTCCTTCTCTGCCATCCCTCGCCTTCCTCGTCTTCCTCCCAAGGTACACCTCTTCTTCCTACCTACCACCCTCTCGCGCCACTTTCGTCCCTGCCCAGACCATCCCGACCGCCGCCACCCTCTCCCGCCGGTCTCTCCGAGACTCTCTCCGCTATGTAGGGCATCAAACGGGTGCTCAACCCCTACGCACTCTGAAGGCGTCTTGCCTATCAACCGCGTCGCGTTTCTACCCTCTCGACGCGCCATGCCACCCCCGCGCCCTGTGCCCCCCCCCCTTACCCCCCCACCCCCCCCCCCCCCCCCCCCCTCCCCCTCGATACGCGTCTCGCGGCTCGTCGACGGACACGGTTCGATGGGTCATCGCGTTTAATGACTCGCACCAAGTGGTTTATCGACGCGCCCGCGGATAATAGGTGACGGGTACACCCTCTTGTCTCCGCCTACCCCTTCTCTTGGTTTTACAGAAATTTCATAGCCCGTAGGACGCTTTTTCCCGGGCCCCGGGAAGTACCGACGCCATTGCGGTGGGACAACGGTGGAACAGAGTCCACCCATGATCTACGGGGCGATTATGGGTAATCTGTGCCCGCGGAGTCTTCTCGGCTATGGTATAGTCCGAGGAACATGTCTACAGGTGGCTACCTCTGTTTTTCGAAAGACGCTTTCTTTCGGATCGTAAATGTCTTCTTTGGGTGGCGGTACGGTGGAAGTACGTTTGTCAGAGGTTAGGCGAAAGGGAATCCAGTAGATGAGAATTATAGTTACTTGGATAAGTAGCAGAGTTTAGTTGTTTAATATAATGTTACTGTGTATTAGATTATATGAAGTATTATAAAGTATTTAGATAGTTATTGGACAGTCTAATTATTTAATATAATATTACTATGTGCTAGATTATATAAAATATTTTAAAGTATTAATAAAGTATTGTATAATCTAGTCTCCAGTTATTTAGAAAGTTATTATAGAGTCAAGTTGTTTGTTATAATATTTCTATATAATAGATTATATAAAGTACTATAAAATATTATAGAGTATTATAAAGTGTTAATAAAGTATTATAAAGTATTATATAGTTAGTATTTTGCGCTTAAGGAATTAATTTTTGCGATTACAACACTTTTATTTTCAACAATTTCTCAAATCTGAACTTCGTTAGTTTAAAAATAATTTTGGAACATGCTGTAACAATCTCGGTACTGCTTAAAAGTCATCACTCGAGTACAAAAGGGTTAATACTAAGCTAAATTAAATTCAATCAAAATTATAAAGCTTCTGCTTCGTCCATTTTTTAACTTTCCCAATAAAATTAATATGGAGAAGCAGTTTTTCAAAGAATCGAACGTCGATAACAATCTTCTTCGTCGGTGACACTGTAACGACAGTATCAATATTGGTGGTTCAAGCAGCTGCTCAACCCGTACGCGTTCTCAGAGAGCATCTTGCTTCGCGAAGGACTTCTCCTTAGGTCAGTGGAATTGCCGATAATGCAGGGTAGTTGTACCACGATGTCAATAGGGGATGAAAGCTCTCTAAGAGCATCTTATCCAGGAGCAACGATGCGGGATCGCTTTCTCCTTAGGCCATCGGTACCGACGATCGTACGAGAATATATTAAGTCGATGACGCCTGACGAAGCCTTAAATGACGTGTCAGACAAAAAAACAGAATTTAGCAATGTTAAAAATATATTAATTTAATGTTGTCTTCAAAAATACTTTATCGTAATTTGGAGTCTTTTTATCACACTGTAAAAATTATATTTATAATTTATAATTTATATTGACATTTTTTATATAAAATTTAATTATTGTGGTTCATTTAGCAATATTTAAAATTCGGTGAATAGTAAAAATGTGTAAACTAGTTTAGGTTTTTAATTGTTTTATCTGAGCTTCTCATAATCGATTAAGAAATGCTTTTCCTAGATTTCAGTCATTTATTTTCATATATTTATTTTATATGTAATATAAATTTTATAAATTGTAGAAAATATAGAGAGTTGAATAATAGGGGGATGTAAAAATATCCAAAGAATATTTGACGTGTAATATAAATTTTATAAATTATAGAAAATATAGAGGGATGATTAATAAAGGGTTATAAAAATATCTAAAGAATATTTTGAATGTAATTTAATTTTATAAATCGTAGAAACTATAGAAGAATTGCTGATAGAGGGTTCATGGTATTTATAGTCTATGGTAATTTGCTATGAGTTTTCAATGTGGCCGACTTAAAAGTTCCACCCCCGCGTAAACGGAATTCGGTGAGCAATGTTCGCGACGTTTTCGAAGTTGCTAATCTTGTTGCGCATCATTATATGCGTCACATCCGCCGCGCAACACGTCTAGACGGCCTAAGGCTACTCCGTTTCGGTATCGCGCTTCAGTTCCTTCCCATTCTCGTTCTAATCGCATTGTCACCCGGCGCAAACAAGGTTATGGTATTAGCGGCGATATGTTTACGGGAAAATGTTTGCCGACTGAGGGCGGCGCGGTTAATAATTTTAGAAAACACCCGGCCCGCTGCCGCGTTAAGCCGTTCCTCCATTGAGAGAGAAAGAGAGAGAGAGAGAGAAAAAGAGGTAAAGAGAGCGAGAGAAAAAAAGAAAGAGGTAAAGAGAGAAAGAGAAAAAGACAGAGAGAGAGAGAGAGAGAAAAGGAAGAGGTAAAGAGAGAAAGAGAAAAAGACAGAGAGAGAGAATGAGAGAGGGGGGTGGGGGGATGTCCTCGCGAGATTACGTCATTTAAAGCATGCTTTAATCAATTTTTCCAAAGCACCCTTGAACGCCGTGAATTAACTGTGCGCGCGATTAAAAACGCGGCGAATTTTTTCGAATCTGAAACTCTTATTTCCCGACCAGCACGCGGCTTTTACCAAGCTTTAATATTTTACATCTCTTCCGATTTTTATTCAAGTTTTCATCGAATTTTAGATATCTTTGTCTCGTTATTTTTAATAAGCGAAAAAGCGGAGAATTTTGGGCAAGCTCCAATTTTCAGGCTTCTATCAATGGGATTTTCCGTTAATGATAATACATTTTTGTCGCCAGGGGTGCGTTTGAACTAATAAAAAAATAATATTGACTATGGGTAAATGTAATAAAATAGTGACGACGTTTGATTGGTGTGGAAAATTCGAAAATTGAAATTGGAGGTTTAAATTCATAAAATTTTTATGTATATATCCTTTACCAATTTTTTATTACTATTTAATGGAACTTGTTTATTAGTATTTAATAGAACTTATTTACCACTATATAACAGAACTAATTCATTACTATTTAATAGAATTTATTTATTACAATCTAATAGATATAATAATTTAAATATTAAAATACATTAAATGATTGAATATATTTTAGCTATTTTTATTTGTGCCTTCGTGAAATTAGTTGTCCTTAAATATATAAGTTTAATCTTTTATACAGGTTTAGATTTAATAACGGAGTGGAGGGAAGGATTCTACCCCGTGCTATTTACATGCTTAACCCTCTTTCGCGTTGCTATTTATTACGTCTACGGCGAGTCCAGTTTCGCAAACTATATTTGACAGGAATTACGTTTATCATTTTATTACGTTTGCACAGGACGACAACTATCATGCTGGAAAAATTGAAATAATACAGCAACGGAAACTTAATTTAGAAAAACGATACAATATTTCTATAAAGTTTAATTCAATGTTCTCATATATATTTAATAATAAAATTTTAATAACATTGCAATAGAGATAATAAAATTACGAAATCAACCCTTAAAATAAAATTTATTAGCGAATTATCAAAGTGAACTCTGCTGCAGAAAAATTTAGTATTTCGCGTTGCTGTATAAATTAAATATTGCACTATATGAAGTATTAATCATCGATATGAATGCACAATATTCTATATAATAAAATATTTTATTTACACAGTTATGGTAGTAAAATTTTAACTAGAAGAGTCCGCTTAGATAATTCGGTAATACATTCTATCCTCGATTAATTTAATTCCACCAATTTCCAATTATATAATTACATATTTCTCTTTCAATTCCATAATACATAAAATGCTCCGCGTTATTTAAAATGGCAACGGTGCAAGCCTAAAAACATATATCTTGGATTTCCCCATAAAATGGGACTGCAAAGGGTTAATACCACGTCCCTCGAACCTCAATTCCGTCTACCGGGGGGGTCGTCCGGACCCGCGAGCCCAGGCCTCCCAAACATCCCTGGAAACGGTCGCATTTAGCGCGATTCGGATCGCTCGAAAACATTAAGATTTTTCGGAATTGGCCTAGATTGGGTAACGCCGCGGGGGATCGCGTCGGCCAGCAGCAACCACCTACTACTAGTATCCACCACCATCACCACCATCGCTTCAACGATATCGGTGTACTACGGACCGTCGGGTGTGCGCGCGCGGGGTGGTTTGCACCGGCGACAGACGAAGTTTCTGAGTGCGTGTAAGTGTGTCTGCACTGGTTGAGAAGAGAAGGGCACGGGGGAGGGGGGGGCGGTGGCGGCGGGGAGCGGTTTGGGGTGGCCGAAGGACGAGAGGCAAGAGAGAACGGAGGAGAGAGAAGCGCGGACGGAGGAAGAGTGTACGGCGGTAGGTAGCAGTGGGTGGCAGAGAGAGCCGAGGGTGGCAAAGGAGCCGGGGAGGATGAGAAGTAGGAAGAGACCGGCGGAGGAAGCGGAGCAGGAGGTGGAGAAGGAGGAGGAGGAGGTGAAGGCGGTGGAGATGGAGGGTGGTTGAGACGCGCGCGGAGGCGAAGGAGAGAGAGTAGTCCGTTGGGTTGGGTTGGTTTGCACCGACATGGCTCCAAGCGAAGGAGAGAGGATGGGGTAGGATGGCCGGGCCTCTGCTCCGCTCGATAGAGGCGCGTCCCGTCGTCCCATGATTGGAAACCAAATCGCCGCACATCCAACCCTCCCCCCGACCACCCCCCAACCCATCCCATCCTCGAACCCATCCCCCGCCTCTCGCCGATTCTCTTCTACCCCCGAGGATTCCCTGGCCACCGACTATCCACCCTTACTCTCCGTCCTCGCAACCCTATCCAGAGCTTACACTCTGTAACTCCCTCCCTCCCTCTCACTCTACCTTTATTCCTCCCTGTCTATCTTTCTACCTTCACCTCTCTCTCTCTGTCTTTCCATTTCTCTCTTTCTCTATCTTTCTATCTTTATCTATCTCTGTCAATCTTTCTAGGTCCCTCTTCCTCTCTTTCTGTCTAGCCTTCTATCTTCATCTCTCTCTGTCTATCTTTCTATTTTTCTATCTTTATCTCTCTCTGTCTAATCTTTCTGTCCTTTCTCTCTCTAACTTTCTATTTTTCTATCTTCATCTCTCTCTGTCTATCTTTATCTCTCTCTGTCGATCTTTCTATGTCCCTCTTTCTCTCTCTATCTCTCTGTCTATTTTTCTATCTTTATCTCTCTCTGTCTATCTATTTCCATCCTTCTCCCTCTATCTCCCTTCCTCTATCTTTCTATGTGGCTCCTTCTCTCCTGTCCGTACAGGATCCTCTCTTTCCATCCCTCCGGCGTCCTCCTCTTTTCGTCCCTCCACGGTCCTCCTCTCTTCCACGTCTCCGGGTCCATCCCATCATCCCGTCTCTATTCCCCCGGTCGTCCTGCACAAACTTCACCTTGCCTCTCCGCGTACGTTCGCCCCCCCCCCCCCCCCCCCCCCCCCGCGCGTCCACCAACCGCTCCGTGCTCCTAGCTCACCCTCTAGGGACGCTAATGTCGAGCTAAGTCCTTAAAACCCCTCAGCTGGAGGCCGGCGAGCCCGCAGACCCGGAATGGCCTCCATAAGTAACCGGGTTTACACACCCCAAGACCCTATTTCTCACCGTGGAAAAACTGCAGTCAGCTCTACGCCGGCGAGCCTTTACCACCCCCTTTTTCGAACCACGTTCAACCATGGCAAACTCCTTCTCCGTTCTACGCCACCCCCCCCCCCCCCCCCC
>NC_135772.1:3249618-3256891 GCF_028453695.1 Augochlora pura
ATGATACTTCAGCCGACCCGGATCGCGCCCGATGCCGGATTGCAGATTCCAACGGCGGCGGGCCACCGGGTATCGACGGCTCCCAAGAGCGGCCCGACGCTCTCGAAGAAGATTAGGAAGATGAGCGCCGCAGCGGTGAAAAACGTTGCCGGTCGTTTCGTGGTAAGTGCTCTCTGGACCGGGGAGCCAGTTTTCGGAAAGCGAACCGGTGGTCGTGACCAATCGCGATCGGGTGTTCTGTCGCGGCGCGGTTCGCTTCGCCTCGGCGATTGTCTCCCAAAGAATATGGTAAAAAGTAGTTTGAGGTTAGGAAATTTAGATTTTATTGGTAGGTGTATTAGGTATTTTATTATTAGGTAAGAAAAATTATTGGTCACTGGTTTGCAATAATTTCTTGTTGTTTTTGTTAAATTTACCCCAGTCGTTCCAATAGAAAAACTCATCTGAGTTTTTCCATCAACTAATATTAAATAAATAGCTAACATTATAAGATAAAACCTTTTCTTCTAACTCTAATAATTTTTACACAGTCTATAGTCAAATTATCACTTCCAGTAAATGTACTTGCAAACTCTATTTAAACAGTAAAAGAATTATTAACCTGGAAAATAAATATCCACTTAGCAATCGACACGAATAATTTCTATTTTCCATTATAAATTACAAATATTCTGGCCTGACATAACCTCAACCGATTCAAACGAAAAAAATCTCCCCGTATCAAAAACAGAAGAGTTCATACTTATTTACATTTATTTATATTTATTCATATTTGTCGAATGATATATTTGTTGTACCAAATTCGTTTCACTATCCAGCAAAAACTCATCAACGAGCAACGGAATGAAAAAAATTCGCAGCGGTGTCGCCGGCGATTCTCCCGCGTGAAATTCAAATATTTGCACTGCCGGAAAACTGTATTTTAATTCTCAAATATCACGGGCAACAAGGCATTCATTGATTTCATGATTTCGATCCGCATGAAAAACATTCGCGTTGTTTAAACAATCGACGCGCCAACAATCTCAAATATGAGATTATCGATAGGCATCCGTTTATTTCATCGCGGTGTTTAAACAATACGTGTTCCACGGGGTAATACGAGTTTTCATTATTTGCAGCAGTTGTTGGCAATTATTGAGAATAAAAGCGAAATGGTAATATTTAATTCGGAGGAATTGTTTAACGATAAGAGATGTAGCAGAGATTTGTATTTGGAAACTATTTGGTTGAGGAGAAAATTCGTTTTTCCATTTTCTTTTATTTTACTTTTTATTTTATTTTCTCGTCTTTTCGAGTCATTTAATTTGTTATTAATTTTGAGGCTATACCAACACACTGTCATAATAACCATTCGAGCTGTCCACTTGCAGATTTCAAAATTTTGGCGAATAAAAAGAAATTCCTTGACGTTAGCAATTACAAAAATAACATTATTCCTTTATTTATTTATTACTTCCACGTAATAAATAAAATAATAAATAATGGATCAATTTATTATTATAACTATTAACACAGTTTCGCAGAGCAGACTGAATATTATATTTATCGACTAAATATTATACGCTTTGTAAAACGGCAACAAATCGTTGTCAAATAAAATAAAATAGAAAAAAAGCTACGAAGTTATTCTGCCAATCCAATATGAACTGTGTCGGCGTGGATTTGGAACGGTATCGAGGGTGCAAGTACTACTGTCCTACCTCGCCGTGAAACTTTCCTTTAGCGCGGAGAGGCTGTTACTTTCACTTTTGCTCGTAATGTTTATGCAGAACACCGAAGAAACTTTCTTGAGGTGTGCAAGTGTACCGGTAACTGCAACGGGCCGATGCAGCGCGCCCCGCGCGCTCGCGGGGGATGAAGTAGAGAGCGGGGGCGAGGGGAGAGAGAGACCGCGTCGTCGTGAGTATACATAGTGGAGGAAAGTTTTGAATCGAATATCCGCGGAGAGGAGATATTAAATGGATAACTCCGCGGCGCTTGTTGTCTTCGGCTTTTAAAGCTCTCGACGTTTCTCGGCGCGCTTGTTGGCGAATTATTTGTTTAGAATATTTGGGGCGAAGTCGAATCACTGCGAATTTGTTGTAATTGAGATTGTGATTGGGGAAGACGTAATGTAATTGAAGGAAAGGTAAAGTTCTTTTTATGAGAGAAAAATCTTTATTTTAATAGAGGGGATTGTGGGAATTTTTTGTTTAATTTTGTGGACTTATTTTTTATTATTGAGGTAATTTAGTTTGTGAGTTTGTTTTTTAATTCGTAAAGAATTAATGTATAGAATTGATAAAGAATTGGTAAAGAATTAATATATAGAATTAATAAATAAAATTGATAAAGAATTCACCTGTAGAATTGATAAATAAAATTGATAATGAATTGACAAGGAATTCCTAAATAAAATTGACAAAGACCTGACAAAAAATTCCTAAATGGATTGAATAAAAAAGCCAACAAAAAGATCGCAAATAAAATTGAAAAGAATTACTAAAAAATTAATAAACAATACGTAAATCAAATTGACAACTAAAATCGACAAAAATCATTGAAAGCAAAGCAATTCCCACTCCCTCAAATCCAACGACACGCAATAAAATCATCAGCGTTCCATAATTTCTTCAAACCTCGATCTAAACTAGTACTAAAAGATCTAAACGATTCAATGACCATAGGATCGCATCTTCATCCTCGTTTACAACCTTCCACAATCCTGGACACTGTGTCGAGGATGCGTAATTAAGGGAAACGCGCCTCGTCGAAACTAATATGTCTTATCGGCCGGTGAAAAGCGGTTTAATATAGCCGGTTCTAAGCAGTCATTAAAATGCTCAGAGACACGTACGAGGCCAGTATTACAGCGCGACCTCCCCTCCCCTCCCCACTCCCATGATCATACCTTTGAATACGAGGACGAGAGGACGAGGACGAGGAGGTGGAGGTGGAGAAGGCGAAGCTTCATGCCGGAAAGGGAGAGGATCCCTCGTATTCGTGCGGCAGCGTGAAATGCGGTTCTCCTTAAGGGTACCTAGAAGCGATACCAATATGTCCGTCGTCGTTAGTGACGTTACTGGATGAGTAAGCACGGACCGGGAACGCCGGAGAAAGATGGCGGACGAAGACCGAGCTAGACGAAGGTAGACATAGTTAGACGAAGCTAGACGAAGCTTAGATGAAGCTAGACATAGTTAGACGAAGCTAGGCGAAGCTAGGCGACGCTTAGACGAAGCTAGATGGGGCACATGACATCCAAATCACGTCATGGACCTGTTTAATATTACAATTTAAATAGCCAGTTATGAAAAAGGGAAAATTCAAATTATTGCAACTTTGTTAAAAAAAATCGGACAACTATGCGGCTTAGCTTGTTTTATAGAGCAAAGTATCCTCTTTAGTTAGCACTACTTGGTTGTTGCAATAGCAGTTTGAGAGCGACCAGAAATTATCGAAAAGCCAGAAGACCCAAATCACGTCATGAAACTATTTAAAATTACAATTTAAATAGCCAGTTATGAAATAGGGAAAATTCAAATTATTGCAACTTTGTTAAAAAAAATCTGACAACTATGCGGCTTAGCTTGTTTTATAGAGCAAAGCCTCTACTTTAATTTCTACTAATTGATTTTTACTATAGGAATTTGGCGGAGTTTAAAAATCGTAGAAGAAGCGATGCTTCCTATACCTAAAACATTGTTAAAGTTCGAAATATCATAACTTTCTTAAGAAAAATCGTAAAACCATGCGACTTAGCTTGTTTTATAGGGAAAAGTCTCTATTTTAACCTGTACTAATTGATTTTACTATAGAAATTTGGCAGAGACTAAAGATCGTAGGAGAAGCGATGCTTCCTACACTTAAAATATTGTTAAACTTTAAAATATTATAACTCTGCTAAAAAAAATTCTACAATAATGAAAATTAGCAGGTTTTATAGTGCAAAGCCTCCTCTTTAATTTGCACTACTTGGTTGATGCAATAGCAATTCGAGAGGCACCAGAAATGATCGAAAAGCCAGGTGATCTAAATCACGTTATGGACCTTTCTAAAATAGGCAGTGATAAAATCGAGAAAATTCAAATTATTGCAACTTTGCCAAAAAAAATCGTACAACCACGCGGCTTAGCTTGTTTCATAGAGCAAAGCCTCTACTTTAATCGGTACTAATTGATTTTTACTATAAAAATTTGGCGGAGGTTAAAAAGCGAGCGGAAAGCGATGCTTCCTACGCCTAAAACATTGTTAAACTTTGAAATATCGTAATTTCGCGAAAAAAATCGTAGAAACATGCGACTTACCTTGTTTTATAGGGCAAAGTCTCTACTTTAATTCGTAGTAATTGAGTTTTACTATAGAAATTTGGCGGAGATTAAAAATCGTAGGAGAAGCGATGCTTCCTATACCTAAAACATTGTTAAACGTTGAAATATCATAATTCTATTAAAAAAAATTCTGCAATAATAAAAATTAGCGTGTTTTATTTAGATAGGCAGAGAGACAGAGAGAGACAGAGAGGGAGACAGAGTGAAGGCAGTAAAGAGATAGAGTCAGAGAGTAGGAGCAACAAAGATAAAGGTAAATGAAGAATGAGAGACAGAGCTAAAGAGAAATGAAGAAAGAGAAACAAAGATAAAGAGACAGAGAGAATGAGAAGCAAAGATAAAGAGACAGAGAGAAAGATTGATAGTGATAAAGGGATATAGAGAAAGAGACAGAAAGAGTAACCGAGAGAGCAAGAGATAAAGAGACAGAAAGACAGAAACAGTGAGGGACAGACAGACATAGTGACAGAGACAGCAAGAGATAGATAGACAGAGGGACAGGGCGACACAGAGATAGATTAGATGGACAGAGAGGAGCAGAGAAAGGTAGAGAGGTAAGAGAGAGGTAGCAGGGGTGCTGAATGCCCAGAGGCCCGTAGGATATGAGACTCCGTTGGCCGCAGGATCCTCAGCAGGAGCCAGGAACCAACTCGATGGAACGCTCCTCTGCCATCGGCAAAGTGTATTGACGGCTGGAACGACGATCCAGCTCACGCCAAGCGGCTATCCCATCCTCCATCCTCTACCGTGTCCCTCTCTCCTCTCCTCTCTCTCTCTCTCTCTCTCTCTCTCTCTCTCTCTCTCTTTACCATGTCCCTCTCGTTCTCTTTCGTCCTCTCTCTCTCTCTCTCTCTCTCTCTCTCGGTCCCTCGTGATCGGACGAGTGTGTACTCGACTGTCTTGGAACTTTGGGTGCGTGGTCCATGTTAGCGTCCGGATACGTGTGCACCCACGTAGAGACACGGCTGCCAGGCGGAGCAGAGAGACAGACACGCGCGCGCGAGCGAGCGTGTAGGTGCGGGCGACACAGCGTCACGCAAACGTGTGTGTAGCGTGCATCCGTCTGGTAGGTCTCACAGGTCGAACCTCCTAGGTTCGTGCTGGAATTACGTCACGCTGCGCTGCGGTGGATAGGGCACGGCAAAGTAGAGATAGGACGGGTCAAGACGCTCCTATCGCCTAGGATGGCTTCGGAAGGGTTAAAGCGCTGTCGTGACCTCCTTCAGCGTTCGTTCGACGAACTTACGCCGCGCGCGAGAGAGACTTTCTACTCGCCTCGCCTCGCCTCGCCTCGCCTCGCCGAGAATAGGAGAAGACCCGACTCGCGCCTCTCTCTACCATCGAGAGAAACTTTGTCCGGAGCGGACTTCGTTTCGACTGACGGCTTTGGGAACGATGATAGCGTGCCCCGCGGTCTGCCAATAGGAATTTTATACCGGCAACGGAGTTGCCCGAATCGGACTGACATAGTTACCGCGCCGAGAGTTGTGTTCTTCGTCGTTGTATGCGCCTCGCGAGACGTCCCGGGAAGCAATCGAGGCCGTAAGCGCGACACGGCCGGGCTCACGGAAATTGATTATGTTCGCGGAATCGGAGACACTGGCGCGAACGTCTTGCTGAAAGAGACGCTTCTGATTAATTTATATGAGTTAGTCTTAGAACGAGGATGCTGTTGCGTACCTTTGCGTAATAAAGTCTGAAGTCTGCGAAAAAATCGCCTGAACTCTTGGAAGTGTTTGGTGATGATTGGTCATCGATAGAGTTCTCAAAGGGCTGCAATTACATTTATATAATTAGAAAATTATTTTAAAAATTGCCTATAAAGGCAAGGCTACGAATTTAATCACCTCATCTATTTAACTTTCTCTATTCAAATACTATATGTATATGCTTCACCAGCTCCGCTTAGATACTGTAAACATTCATAAAAATGCTAGCGTCCGTGGAGCATTTTCTCCGGAATCGGTAATTCCGATCCAGAAGACAGGAAAAAGCATCGCATGCAACGTCCGCGCGCGGATCCCCGAGCTCGGTGCAACCGGCAAAGAAACTTGTCAATCGTATCGGCCTGGCCGTTCCAAGAAAATAGCCAACGATCGATCGCCCCGGCCCCGGTTCGTGGCCGGGAACGCTGAAGGAGCACCAGACGTAACGACGCGATTACCATTTCGGCGCAACGAAGCTATCGGGCGATTCCCGCGAATCCCGGCGACCTGGGGGGAGTTCGTGGTAAAAGGTCAGCGCGTGTCAGCGAAGCGAAGGTTCGCGTTCGTGCCGTTTCCATTAATGGCGACGAACGTGCGGCGCGGCCACCTTAACGAAAAGCCACGCACCGTACGGTCGAAAAAATGCCGTGTACCGAGAGGCGAACAAGAGAAAAGAAAGTCGCTCGGAAATGTCGAATAGCTAGGCCCGTGTTACATGCCCGGCTGCTCGACTACCAGCCAGCGTGTCAAAAAATTGTCCCCGAGGCAAGGCGATTCGATTAACGCCGACAAAGTAACGTTCTCGAAATGTTTTAGGACATTTTTAGTTTGGGTACGAAGATCGTGGAATTAGTTCAGGGATGTTATATGTATATTGATTGAGATAAAGGAATGATTTTATTAAGAATTTGTGCTTTTCTGTGAACCTTTCGTAATTTTAGGGGTTATAGTAATTAAATTCTATGTAACAAAGTTTTATGCATGCGATACTTGTGACAAGTTTTAATAATTAATAATTTTTGGTATCAGTGATAAGATAAGGCAAATTCGAGAAATTGCAACTTTGTCAAAAAAAATCGTACAACCAGGAGACTTAGCTTGTTTTATAGAGCAAAGTCTCTACTTTAATTCCTAGTAATTGATTTTTACTATAGAAATTTCGCGGAAATTAAAAATCGTTGCAGAAGCGATGCTTCCTATACCTAAAACATTGTTAAATTTCGAAAAATCATAACTCTGTTAAAAAAAATTGTA